>NC_058409.1:79597352-79667545 GCF_002201575.2 Neomonachus schauinslandi | reverse complement strand
CCGATGTGGGACTCGATCCCGGGACTCCAGGATCATTACCTGAGCCGAAGGCAGTCGCTTAACCAACTGAGCCACCCAGGCGCCCGACTTTTTAAATCTTCTATGGAAATAGATTTCAAAGCAGTTAATCATTCTTGTATTATGCAAATATGCCAATTGGTATATTTGGTATATATTTCCATGGATCATTTGCCTAATGAAAGTGTGATACTTTTAAGTCAATGGTAGAACTTTAGGTTGTAGTATTTTCTCAACCAGGATATATTTGACAGCAGAATGTTTTTCAGACATCAAGCAAATAACTGCCTTTTTTCATAATTGGCAATTTCTTATACCACTGTTGATCCATTCCATATAACTTTGCTTTAATCATTGGAATGGACTATGCAGTGGTTATTTGCAAGTTGAAGTGCATTTTTGTTGAAAATTTTAATTTCTTTCCCTTTTCAGAAAGGAACTCATTGCTTGGGAAGAGTTGAAACAAAATGTTAATGTTTTGTTTTATTCAGCTATTTCTGTTAATAGGTCTTTGTTAAGGGTGGGTTAGTAAATATTTCATCTTCAAAAGCCAGGAAAGCATCACAATATAAACCTTATTTTCTGGAAGATATAGGAAGAGAAGAGTGATTACAGATTATTTTAAGAGCGCAATAGGTATTCAACAATGTAGTGTGGCTTAGAATAGTAAGAGGCCTTCCCATCCGAGGACGTTTTCTCTAGCTGTATGTGATGGAGCCTGAAATATTAGTTACTCTTTCAGTTAACACATGAGTAGAGACAGACCCAATGAGCAAACCATGCTTAAGATTCCTAATAGTTAAAAATAAAATTGTAGTGGCACCTGGGTGCTCAGTTGGTTAAGCACCCAACTCTTGGTTTTCACTCAGGTCATGATGTCAGGTTCACGAGATCCAGCCCCATGGGGGCTCTGTGCTCAGCATGGAATCTGCTTGAGATTCTCTGCCTCTCCCTTCCCTCTGTGTGCCCCCCCCAATACTTGCACTCTCTCTTTAAAATAAATAAAATCTTAAAAAAAATTGTAAGGGGCGCCTGGGTGGCTCAGTTGGTTAAGCGTCCAACTCTTGATTTCGCTTCGGATCGTGATCTCAGGGTTGTGGGATCGAGCCTCACGTCTGGCTTCATGCTCAGCCTGTTCTACCCCCCTCCCTGCACTCTATCTCCCCCTCTTTCTCTCAGATAAATAAATAAATCTTGAAAAAAGTAAAATTGTAACACATTTGATTTCATTATATATACATTTTAAATAATAACAAATAACACTCTTCTTCTTTTTCAAAATAATATTAAATGAGATATAGGTCCTGCTCCTAAAAGGGGGAGAAAAAGCAACCTGAAGCTGTCCATGAGGGAAGCAGTGTTTTAGAAGATAAAATCAGATTCTTTCAAAGTCTATTTCATTGGCTTCAAGATGATAATTGGAAAAACTAATATTAGAAGAAATTGTGTGGTTTTTTTTTTTTTTTTTTGTGGGAGAGGCATATTTCAGGTATAATGGAAAGTTGAAAGTATAGGAACAATATCCAATGCCAGTAGTTGTGGTATTTGTTAAGTTGAATTATTGCAAATGTATTTCACTTTGTTGATTCTTTGCCTCAGATACTTGCATTTGAAGAGGCCCACAGTGGTTTACTTTTCTAAAATTCCCAGTCATTTTCTCTCTTTTCAGCAGTCTCTGTATGTCTTTATCATTAGAAAGTTTAATTTATGTTTCATAGTCTTTTTGATCATTACTGCAGTGTTCCGTTACATTTTATCATGGGATATATTTGAAGATTTTTATTCAAGGTATTTTTGTTTCTCCAAATGTTTCTTGCCATTCAACAAATGTATTTCCTTCCCCTTCAGGAGCTAGTAGATAGAACCTAGAGTAAAAAAGTCAAAGTGATGAAGAGATTTTTTAGCTTATAGTTGATACTTTGAGATAAAACACTTTTGAGATGAACACTGCATATAGACATACATATATTGGATTTCCAAAGACTCAATTTGGAATATTCAGACAGGCTCTATAATGCTAGAATCTAGATTACTAGAAGATAGATTTAATTGTAGACTAGGGATAATGCAAGTTAAGCCTGGGGCATGAGGACTGTGGAAAATATAATTCTAGATATGTTGAGGGTAAAGCCAGTGTCAGATGCTTGTTCCCTGCTTACCTTTAGAAGCCTGGCAGGAGACCATCTTCAAAATGGGAAAGCCAAAGGTTAAAGCTTACATTTTAATGAATATATACTTAAAACAGAAATGAGTCCTTACCTACTAGTAAGGATTGTTATAAAATGGCGAATTTTAATTCTTTTTATACAGGTCTTTATTGAGCATATACTATCATATGTAGAAATAAAACAATGTTCTTGCCCTCCTAGAACTTACTTATAAGAGAGAATGGGGGGCTGAGGTTAAGAGTTTTTAGATATCAACAGAATTAGGTGCTTCTCAGCTAAGTTGAATTTGTTATAGGAAATTAACGTTACATTTCTGTACATTTTAGTAGTGAATGTACATTTAGAATATACATTTAGAACTTACCCATATTATTTTAGACTTTGTACACAGAGTTCAGCTAATTTAATCCTTTACAAGACTTTTAAACTTTAGAGAAGTAGAGGCTCAGAGCAGAAACAATTACATTTTAAAAAGAATCACTACTGCATGCTATTTGTCAGAATCAACATTTTTTCATGAGCAGCAATGGTTTTTACATTACTCCTGTTTTTTTCTGCTTTCATTATATTGGGGTATCAAAAAAAATCATATCTATTGAAACTTAGGAAACATTCCTTCATATTTTAGAAAAAAAGAGAATACTTTTTAGATAGACATAGTTTTGTTATCTTAATAGCACCTCCTCAAAAACAGATTCAATATCTATTTAATTGTTAATAGCTCTTATAGTTACTTGCTCTTTGTAGATGCTCATGTTATATTTTATATGTGTTAGTTATCCATCAGCAGTTACTAGATGTACTGCACTATGGCTAGGTTTATAATACTTACTAATTTAGTGATTATTGTGTATGTGTTTTCATTTTAGCTGCATACTTCCTGAGGAACTATAACTAAAGTTAGGAAAATTACCATTGTTCTATAGAACAGGGCCTTGTTGGTCAGTAGCACTATACTCATGGGAAGCCAGAGTTGGGTCCCTGTTCTATTAAAAAGAACAATGATATCATTTGACTTCACACAGAAACCCAGAAATAGATGAGAGACACACTGAGAAAGTTGGGGGAGTAACAAAGACACACTTTCCTCTATTATGTAATTTTGCCCAGGTCTTGCTTTGTTTTCTAGTTATGATTTATGACTGTGGGAGATCCCCAAGCACTTACATGATTTCACATTATCATCTTTCTGCTTTCTGGAAAGATTTAAGTACATTTGAACAGCTGACATTGACACAAAGTTTTGTTTAGCATGGAAGTGCGCCAGGAATTTTAGTTCGTATGTGGGAGACTCCTTGTCACCTAATGGTATTATACATGAAACTTATGTGAAGAAATTTATAATACTTAACCATCTGCAAATATGTATGAAACAACAGGGTAAGTGAAGACACACAACAATGCTTTAATTTCCCTTTTCTTCCTTAAAGTGGAAGAAGTTTTTCTTCCCTGTCTCTACCACACAGGAGACCACAGCTGCTAAATGCCAGCACTGTCACCAACACAGTGTTTGTCAAAGATTTAGTCTTTATCATAAATGGAGCCAAGGCAAGAAATTCTTGTTCCAACTAGCAGTGATTTCTGGCCTGCCCTCTTCCGAGAAGAACACTTGCAGTAAATGCAGTAAATGCAGGCTTTTGTTTTATCAACAAAAGACCTCACCGTAAAGACAGAGTGCCTTGAACAACTTAGACCTAATTGGGAGAAATGGTTCAGAGAGAAGTTGCCAAGGGAGGTGATTGTATGTGATTGTATGTGAAAAAGAAACAGAACTGATAACTAGTGAAAGCTAGATAAACAATTACTCAACTTTCAATTAGTTTAGTATATCTAACTATAAAATAAAACATATTTTATGGGTCAAACATACCACAAAAGATAATCACTAAAAGCACATCAGATTTACTTACAAATCTGTGAAGAGTTTTGCATGGCCCATTTTTAGGTTTGTCAAAACATCACTATCATCATTATCATTAACAATACAAATTTTATTACAAGACTAAATACAAAAAGTCCTTGACTGCACTATGCTATATCCAAGTAAAAAAGAAATATTGTTAGATAAAAATAAAAGCATACGAAGTGATAAAAATAAATGTTTGGTTTGCCCTGTCAGTTGCAATAGGAAATCACAGTGATTTTGAGACAAGTTGATTGGGAATTAAATTATTTCAATAAATTTAAATCTTAAATATTTGCTTTTTGACATTTATAATGGCATTTAGCATTGGCATACTAAGGAAGCAAAATCATATGATCATATCAGTTGACACAGAAAAAGCATTTGATGAAACATCCACTCTAACTCATTAAAATGTCTAGCTAACAACATATTTAGTGATGAAAAAGTGGATATTGCTCCCCTAGGATTGGGAGAAAGAGTTTTTCAGTATAGCTCTTGAAGTTCTAGCCACTACAATAAATCAAGACAAATAAAGGTATATAGAATGGAAAGGAGTAAACTGGCCTCTGCAGATGACATGGTGGTAAATATAGATTAGCTTAAGGATCTAAAACACTTACAGAACTAATAAGTGAACATATTAAAGTTGCATGATACAAGAATGTAATGAGGTGTCTGGCTTCATTATTGATGTTGCCTGTGAGACCTTTTTTTTTTTTTAATAGGGGCGAGAGGCAGAAGGAAGGGAGGAGAGAGGATCTTAAGCATGCTCCAGGACTGTCGCGGAGCCCTAGGTGGGGCTCCACCTCACAACCCTGAGATCATGGCCTGAGCTGAAATCAAGAGTTGGGTACTTAACTGGCTGAGCCACACTGATGCCCTGACAGTGAGAGCTTTTAAGTATTACTCATCCTTTAGTCCCTTATGGCCCATATTTGGACTAGCTGATGAAAAAGCCTAGGTAGTCCATTCTTTGGTGTAAGCAGGGAATTCAAACATGCAAGTGCCTTCCACTGTACCGGAATACTTATCCTGGCCCCATCTCCTAACCATGTTGTAAAACTAAGCCAGTCTTCTTTCCTTGCTCTCTTAAGCCATTTTGAACCTACTTGAGAGGTCTGTCCTATTCCCTCAAGAGACTTCAGTCATATAACAAACCTTTCATACCTTCCTGGTGTATGTGTTGTATTATCAGTCTCAACATCTGAGCTATACTTTTTATAGGGTCCATCTGCCTCTGCAGGTAGATATAAAAAAGACCAATACATTAAAAAATTGATTGCATTTCTATATATTAACAATGAAAACAACAATGAACACCAAAAGTAAAACCACAAAACCATTTACAACTATATCAAAGAAAATGAAATACTTAAGTGTACACTTAATAAACTATGTACAGGAACTATATGCTTAAAACTAGAGAAGAGCTAAATAAATAGACATACCATGTTCATGGATTGGAAGACTCAAGATAGCAAATGTTATTTTTTCCCAAACATCTCTGAATTTAATGCAATTAATATAAAACTCCTGCAAAGTTTTTTGTAAAAACAGACAAAATTATTTTAAAATTTATATAGAAAAATAACAAAACTATAATAGATTGAGCAATCTTGACTAAAAGTGAAGTGGGAGCAGTCACTACTGAATATTAAGTTTTGTTGTATAGTTACAGTAAACAAGAAAGTTGCTATTAGTAATGTGGTAGACACGTAAATAAATGGAACTGATGTATAACCACACAAATATTCCCAGCTGATTTTTGACAAGGTGTAAAAGCATTTTATTTTATTTATTTATTTATTTTTAAGATTTTATTTATTTTTATTTATTTGACACAGAGACAGAGATAGTGAGAGAGAGAGCACAAGCAGGGGGAGCTGCAGGCAGGCAGAGGGAGAGGGAGAAGCAAGGAGCTTCTCTGCTGAGCAAGGAGCCCGATGCGTGGCTTGATCCCAGGTGCCCCTGTAAAAGCATTTTAATAGAAGGAAGCCTATTCAATAAATGGTGCTGGAACAGTTCGTTATTTGTAAGCAAAAAATGAACCTCAACCTAAACATGATAAAAGAATTGACTCAAAATGGATCACAGATGAAAATGTAAAACAAAGCTATACAGTTTTTAGGGGAAAAAAAGAAGAACATACATGGGGCCTATCACTAGTCAGAGTTCATAGTCTTAGTATGAAAATACAATCCATAAAAAGAAACATATAGGTTGGAGCTCATTAAAATTAATAACATTTGCTTTACAAAGGCCAGTGTAAAAGTCCTGCAACTTAATGGCAAAAAGCAAAAAACAAAATAAAAACCCAATTAAAAATGGGCAGACTTGAACAGGTATCTCTCCAGAGAGGACATACAAATGGCAAATAGGTATAGGACAAGGTGTTCAACACCATTAATTATCAGGAAATGCAAATCAGAACTGCAATGAGATACCACTTCACATTAGTTTAGGATGGCTATTATCAAAACAAAAGAAGTGTTGGCAAGGATGCAGAGAAAGGGGAACACTTGAACATTGTTGGTGGGAATGTAAAGTGGTGTAGCAGCTATAAAAAAACAATATGGAGATTCTTTTAAAAATTAAAAAACATAGAACTACTATATGATCCAGCAATCCCACTTCTGGGTATATATATCCAAGAGAATTGAAATGAGTATCTCTAAACAGTATCTTCATTGCAGCATTATTCACAGTCACCAAGATGTGGAAACTATCCATGTGTCCATTGGCAGATAAATGGATAAAGAAAATGTGATATATACATAAATGGAATATTATTCAGCCTTAAAGAAGAAGGAAATCCTGGGAGCCTGTGTGGCTCAGTTGGTTAAGTGTCCAACTCTTGATTTCGGCTCAGGTCATGATCTCAGGGTTGTGAGATCGAGCCCCGTGCATTGGGCTCTGTGCTGGGAGTGCAGCGTGCTTAAGATTCTCTCTCTCCTTCTGCTCCTCCCCCACCTCTCTAAAGCCTCTCTAAAAAAAAAAAAAAAAAAAGGGGAGGAGGGGGTGGGGGAGGAGGAGGAGGAAGAAGAAATCCTTCCATTTACAACAAAATGGATGAAGAACATTATGCTAAGTGAAATAAACTGGTCACAGAAGGACAAATACTGCATGATTCTACTTACATGAGATATCCAAAGTAAAATCATAGAAGCAGAGAACGCAATAGTGATTGCCAGGAATTGAGGGATGGGGGAAATAGGGAGTTGTTCCATGTATATAAAATTTCATTTATCCTAAATAAATAAATTTTAGAGGTATGTTATACAGTATGGTGCCTATAGTTAACAATGTGGTATTGCATACTTCAAAATTTATTGAGGGAAGATGTCACATTAAGTGCTCTTGCCCCCCAAAAAACAAAACAAACAAGAAACAAGAAGAGAAACAAAAGCAAAGGCAAATAAGGATAATTTGGGAGGTGTTGGCTATGTTTATTACACTGATTGTCATGATAGTATCACAGGTGTTTGCATGTGGCGAAATTCATCAAATTATAGACATTAAATATATTTATTTCTTTGTATATAAATTAAACTTCAATAAAGTTGCATAAAAAATGTCCATGTGAAGAATATGAAAGAAAAGCTACATTCTGGGGGAAAATTTTGCAAATATCTACTGTTGGATAAATATCTATAATACACAAATGATTCTCAAAATTCAGCAGTGGAAACTAAGTAAACAAAAAGTGTAATTTGAAAATAGACAAAAGACATGAACAGACATTTCACTGAAGAAGATATTCAGCATCATTAGCCAGCAAGGAAAGGAAAATTAAAATCACAATGAGATATCACTGCATACTTCCCAGAATAACTTTTTAAAAAATAATGATAACAAATGGGTGAGAATAGGGAGAAATTGGATCACTCATACATTGCTCATGGGAATGTAAATGGTGCAGGCAATCTGTAAAACAGTTTATCACTTTATTATAAAACCAAAGACACAACTACCATACAGCACAACAACTGCACTCTTGGGTATTTATTCCAGAGAAATAAAATTTGTGTTCACACAAAAACTGATGCATAAATGTTTGTTGCAACTTTATTTGTAATAGCCAAAAAACTATAATGTTCCCAGATGTTCAATAGGTGAATGGTTAAACAAACTGTGTGTATGTGCACATACACCATGTAATAAAACTCAGCAATAAAAAGGAACGAACGAGATCTATTAGCAGCTTGGATAAATCTCTGTAGCATCCTATTGAATGAAAAATACTCAAAGGGAATATATAATGCATGATTCCACTTATCTAACATTTTTGAAATGAAAAACTTTTAGAAGTGGAGGACAGTTTAGTGGTTGCCAGTGGGTGGGAACAGGCAGGAAGGGCATGGGAGAAGAGCAATTAAAGAAGAGTAATAGGAGGAGTCTGTGATATTGGAGCTGTTCAACTTTTTGCCTTTATAACTTTAGTTTAGAAATAAATACCATACACAAATGAGTACAAGTAAAATTGGAGAAATCAGATTGGAAGACTGTATCGACATAAATATCCTTGTTTTAATATTAAATTGTAGTTTTGTAAAATATTACCGTTGGTGGAAACTGGATAAAATGTATGTGGGTTCTCTATTTCTTATAATTGTATATGAAGCTAAAATTATCTCAATACAAATTTTAACTTAAAAAATGAAGAAACCGAAGACCAAAAAATGAAAATATATTTAGTTACATTAAAAAATCTATTGGTTCATTATAACAAATGTTTCACTATATTTACTGTACAGTTCAAAATATATTTTTTTAAATATTTATTTTAGAGAGGGAGAGAGAGTGCACACACATGAGTGGGGGGAGGGGCAGGGGAAGAGGGAGGGAGAGATTATCTCAAGCTTACTCCAAGCTGAGTGCAGAATCTGATGTGGGGCGTGA
Organism: Neomonachus schauinslandi; assembly: GCF_002201575.2. Lineage (NCBI taxonomy): Eukaryota > Metazoa > Chordata > Mammalia > Carnivora > Phocidae > Neomonachus > Neomonachus schauinslandi. The sequence goes on along the minus strand of NC_058409.1, from coordinate 79,658,554 downwards.
TCTCACAACCCTGAGATCGTGACCTGAGCCGAATTAAGAGTTGGGTGCTCAACTAACTGAGCCACCCAGGTGCCCCCATCAAAATATTACTTGTTAAACTGCATGTTCTTCAGCTGTGAATCAAGTTATTCCCTGAGGCCTTCCAATCGTTATGTCTTTAGTCCAGTTAGTGCTTTTCTTTGTACTTGCCCTTGCGCATAATGGATTTAAGTGAAATGTATATGCAACTTAAGATCTGTAAAATCTAGAGGTATAAAAATTAGCTTATGATCTATAAGGGGAAAATATAAAATATCTGCTTTTAGTCACTTTTTAGGTTTTCCAGAAATTGAGTTTGTTTTTGTTTTTTGTTACTTTTTGGCAATTACATTTTTGAAAAATATAGAGCAATTATTTTGTAGAATATACTAATTTGTTTTTTTCATGTCTCCTCTGATCCGTGATCTGATCCAGATTATGCAATTTTTGCAAGAATATCAGTCATGATTTGCCTTTTCAGTGTCTTACATTCGGGAGGTTTGATGCAACATTGATAATGTTGTCTTTGATCACTTTGTTAAATATTCATTAGATTCTCCACATATAGTTGTAATACATTCTCTTATAAATGGTAAGTGATTTGTGGAAAGGTACCTTTAGACAATATATATATCTTATTCTTTATCAACTTTTCACCCCACATACTCTCCATTGATGATAGTTTAATGTCATCTTTTGAAGAAATTTTATTTACATCAGAAAGAAATTGTTCCTATCATTATAGAACATGTATATATATATATACACTTATATAAAAATTTATACATTTAAATATTAAATGCATATTTATAAAGTTCCAAGTTGATAGACCTTTAAAAATTTTTTTGTGTTAAATGATTTCTATTTTTATTGCACATTGATTTGATTTTTTTTGTGAAATTTCTTTATAGAATTTATTTTTCTGTCAGTTAATGAAGGATCAGTTTTTAATGTTTTAAATTATGAATGTTTTGGTGTATTGAGAAAGAGGATTTATTTTCTGTTATGAGGATATGAAGTTTAATATGTATCCATATGATCTACCTAATTTTTTGCACAACCCAAACTAATGTATTGTGTTTAAAGTCAGTTTAGTGGTTACCTTTGAACAAGATAATTTACCAGTTTTTTTTTTTTTAAGATTTTATTTATTTATTTGACAGAGAGAGACACAGCGAGAGAGGGAACACAAGCAGGGGGAGTGGGAGAGGGAGAAGCAGGCTCCCCGCGGAGCAGGGAACCCGACGTAGGGCTCGAGCCCAGGACCCTGGGATCATGACCTGAGCCAAAGGCAGACGCTTAACGACTGAGCCACCCAGGCGCCCTGATAATTTACCAGTTTTTACACTTATGACTTGTGCATTTTCTACAATTTCTAAAACTTAAAAATAGCAAGAAATTGTTCAAACAGGTTATTGATATGAGCTCTGGAAAAAGAAAAAACTTTCCTCTACAACGTACATGGCTGATTTCTGTTGCATAAATAGGGTCATACAATTTCATTAGTATTTGAGTAAAATGTCTGGAAATATATGTAAGTAATAGGGTTACAATTAAGTGGAAATTAATGAAATATTCATCAGGCAACTTTTTTGCTAAGCTTTAAGGTAACTGGGGCATTTTACAAAGGGATATAATAATAAATATGACATTACTTCAAAGTATACACAGTTTAGTGGGAGAGACAGGAAAGAGAAAAAATTTCCTACAACTCTTCATGGTAAATTCTACTTCATATGAGAGTATTACTCAAGTTGTGATGTCAACCAGCAATGGATGCTGACAAGAAATGCTCAGAAAAGTTGAAGAAGTGACCTTGGGGATGAGACTCACAAGTGAAACTGATGAATTAAAATAACATAAGAGGTCATTGGGTACTTTGAGGAAGAAAATTTTTAGTGGCTGTTGGGGAAGAGGAAATATTAGGTGAAGATGAAGCATACTCTTCTGTTGAGTTTGGATAGAAGAAGAAAGAAACTGTATTTTTAAATTTCATAATTATGGTAAGAAAACTTGAACTAGTTGGTGGCTTGAGGGTAGAGATCCCCCCGAAAAGAATAAATTAATTAAAAAAAGATAAAGCTTGAATACTTGGACTCTAATATTTCTGGAAAGGTTGTAGAGTAGGATCAATATAATAAAAAGAACATCTCAGCATTACAAATACAGTGACAAATAGATGCAATTAAATTGAAGAGACTTGAATTAAAAATTATTTCCTAGTATTCTTAATTTTGCCTTTATCTATGAATCCTTGACCACAATTACCTTTCTTGCTATTACTCCCACACAGTTATTTTTTCTACCTCTGTTCTCCATTTCTTTAGTACCTCCAGTCCCTGACGCCTCCTTTTTTACAACCTATTCTAATCTGACTGACTCTTCCACTTTAGCAAGTACCTGATCAGTCACTGTTACTTCTTCTTTCAAATTCCATACTATACCATCAATCTTAACATACAAATCCTTTCTTTTGTCCTCTCTTCTACATGTTGACTTCTCTATTCCTGAACTAGAAAACTATAACTTTTACGTCTCTTGGACTAGGAAAGGTCCAGGTTGAAATCACAAAACAAGATGGCTGGAGTAGACTGAAGGGTGGACCATTACTGTGAAATCAGGCTGCCACAACAGTGGAGACATTATTTCAGATGGTGCCAAAAGTTGAATTTAGAAGGAAGGAAAATTATAAACCAGATGTTAGTAAATATGAGTTCATCTTCTAAAGGTTATAGTCACAAGTAGGGGTTTGGATAGTGCTATCAAATCATATGAGATTCAATAGGGGAAGATTTGTTTGTTTAGTAGGAGATGGTGGATTGTCAACAGGGACATGGACCTGCAGCCTGACTGATGGGGTTGCATGAGGGAAGGAATGAACTGTTTTTCAGAGAGCTTTAAGAAATAGTGTTTTGGCAGAAAGGGGGCATGTAGAGCTTTCTGTTAGTGCAAAGAGGGCATGAGGAACAGCGGTAACCTCTGAGTTCCTAATATTTCCCACCAAAAGATGTCTCTGCAAAATTGGCAGAGATTCTCATGAGCTGGCCAAGACTTGTCTTCAACTTCCAAAGCAGTTGGCAGCTATCAAACGTCTCAGAAAGAGTCAGCATGGGAATCTGTGGGGGAAAGTTTTTCTCTTTGTTTTTTTCTCTTTCCTTTCCTAGCATTCAACAACAGAGGACATCCTTCTATATCACTGTATAGTCTTGGCCTGTAAATTGTGTGAATGGAGAGAAAATTTATTTTTATGAAGGATCAGGGCATAGTACAAAAGGATTAGACCAGAACTCAGACCTACTCTTCTGTACTTTTCTTAACCAGAGTTACAGAAACTAACAGGAAGTAGAGGGTAGTAATGAAAAGTTTTAAAGTAGAAACTGCTGAAGAGGCACAGAGAACCTGGATTATGAAATCCCTGCCTTCCTTTCTATCTAATTCCTTCCCATAGGTCCCATTCAGAGCTGGTTGCCTTCTCAGGAGACAATTAGACTCCCTTGCCTTGCCCACTCAATATTTGTTTTAACATATGGCAATTTAGATACTGTTGCTTGTCTCCTTAAATGTCTCTCTAAGACCATTTACTGTTTTTATGGCCAGTTTTAATGTGCTGCCATGTTTTCGCTACTTGGCTGCCAGACACTGTTTTAATACCAGCATATCTCTTGCAAGGAAGCAACCTGATTCATTATTATTAAGTTATCTTTTTTGGCAGTAAGTTCTGCGTGGCTCAAAGATTATGTAGAAGAAGAATGTCCTTTCACAATCATGGTTGCCTCCTTGACGTTTCTCTGATAAACTTGTTTTGTATTATCTTCTGTTTTCTTTGTACAGCTTTTCTTCCAAGATTTCATTATAGTCAGGGTGACAAGGATTTTGTTGTTGTTGTTGAAGTGAGGTCGCATGTGCTAAATTGCCTATGATAGAAGAAGAACTCAATCAGAACTGACATTGTGTAGTGCTTCACCAAAAGTCTACTAGGTTGTGATATGTTTTAATGTTTAGACTTCAGTTATGCAATGAATATTAAATCAACAATTCTGGTTCACGTACCAATTCAGGGAATTAACACAGAGCTTGGAAACTCTTGAAAATAAGGTGTGACCCTGCTGAAGATAATTCTGGCTTCCAGGCTTTCATGGAGGATATATTAATTCATTAAATTATTCAAGCATGCTGCATACAGATGCTGACAGAGACTGAAAGGTTTGTTGTCTACTATTAATCACTTTATTATTCATATCATTCTTTCACTAGAGGCATTAGAATATGTTTGATTAATATCTCATTTCTATTGTTTTTGCGAGCAATGTTCATTGGCTCTGCTCTAAACTTTGTTTCAAGTAAATGTGAACAGAACAATAGGTAATTATCAAATCTTGGTTGTTTTCTATGATTGCACAGTGTCTCCTAACAAACATGGCTGTCACAGCCTGTGTTTAGGTTGGATGATGGTGATATATGGTGTCTCATCTTAACCTGACCAGAAATGAAGAGTCCCTGAAGATCAGTTGACTTAAGGCAAATCTTAACAACCTCTTAGTGTTCCCTCACTGTCTCATTGTTCTCTCACTTGTTGGCTTTTATACCGGGATCATATCCATTTAGTCTGAATGTCAGATCAAGAGAAACTTTCTTTCATCCATTCTACTAAACATAAAGAGAGGTGAGGGAAATTTTAGAAGACTCTTGATTCTCCAAATGTTGAGCTCAGAATTGCATATATTCCTTGCTCTAATATTGAAATCAAAACCATTATGTAAATCTTAATGATTTATATGCTAGGTAATTTGCTTTGCTTTTTGAAGCATAAATTATTCTAGAGCATGTTTTGAATTGGTTTAATAAAAACCCAGATTTGGATGTGTTTCATATACAAATGTTATAAAATCAGGGTTTTGAATATTATTATTAATGTTTTAATAAGAAAAACAACATTTACTATAAAAAAGGTAAGCAAACCAAGCCTGGAGAATAATGGAAACAGTGCACACAAAGTGTGTTTCATAGCCAAAAATACCTATTCTCAGGTGCTGATTTTTTTCTGTAGTCCCTAGATTCAGCATCTATTTTTTAAATATAAGTAGTTGCCCCAGGCATTAGGGTTCTGCTCTTTCTAAACTGCCTTGCCTTTTATTTCCTGGGCTGAGTAGTTCACCACAGGAAGCTCCACAGAACATGCTGCTTAGAGCTAACTCCTCAACATCCATATGGCTCGATCCAGGTCCTTTACAAGCTTGATTGCATGCACGTTGTACCTGGAATTTATTGACCCTGCTGCTTTCCTTCTGTTTACGTCATTGCCATTGTATCCTTGTTCTTTTTCTGCCTTCCTAAAGTTAATAAATAATCAACCAATTGGGCAGAAGATTGCCTCACAGAAGTCAATGCCATCTCACTTACCCAGATTTCAGTTTTCTTTCTGTCTTAATTCTGTATGATTTGGCTATGAACAACCCCAGATGTGGAAGAAAAGGTCATTGGATAAGTTTAGATTTTTAAGTGAGGACAAGTGAGTATAGTGCTATAAGGGAAAGAAGTAAAGATAAACTGTCAGAAGCATTGCTGCTTTGAGCAAATTATCACTTTGGCACCACTTTTCATATTCTTTTGTGTGTTATTGGAAGGGAAGTGAGGAGAAAAAGGAAGAGAAATGGTACTTAGGGAGAGGGCATAGTATAAGGGAAAGTTCATAGGTTTTAAGTTCAGAGACACAAAGTTTCACATCTTGGCTCTGCCACTTATATGACACTGGCAAGTTATTTAAACTCGTTTTTTTTTTTTAAAGATTTTATTTATTTGATAAGAGACACAGCCGAGAGAGGGAACACAAGCAGGGGGCATGGGAGAGGGAGAAGCAGGCTTCCCATGGAGTGGGGAGCCCGATGTGGGGCTCGAACCAGGACCCCGGGATCATGACCTGAGCCGAAGGCAGACGCTTAACGACTGAGCCACCCAGGTGCCCTGAAACTCAAGTTTTATTCCCTTCATCTGTTAAATAGAAAAATATTACTTGCTTTATGTTTATTTAAAGGTTTTTATGATTTCATCTGATTTCTTGACCCATAAATATAACCTCAGTATTGAAATTTTATATTTCCTTTAATTTTATTAGTACAGGTTCCCCTTTCTTGAGGATATATGTCATTTTCCTCTTTTTATCTTTCATATCTGGAAGGGGGAAGAATCCAATAAATATGTGTTGTGTGAATCTATGAATGAATACGTAACCCATGATATTCCTTTAAAGTAATGTTGTACTTTTGTTAAGATACCTTCATAACTCCTAATCTTTTCTAATAAGGCTAGTTATCTAATTTCCCAAGATTCAGCAAAAATGGAAAAAGTAAATTAGACTCAAGCTTGCAGTTTGCTAGTTAGGCACATAGGCGATAGTAAAAGTTACAGCTGACAGGTTGAGGATACAGAAAAACTGAAAAACACTTGAGTGCGACCTGTTCTGTAGCTCTCCAAGACATACTGATTCCATCCAGTATCATATTACAGAACAGATTGGCATTCATGTAAGTAGACACTTTGAGCTGTAATGGAAGGGTAAAATTATATTAAATTCATTCCGCTTTAGAAAGCATAAATGTGTGTAATATGTTTTAGAAATATTTCTATTAAGATGGTTACTTTCAGTGCTTGAAAAGTTAAGCTTCAATTATCTGTAAAATTAACATATGTGTACAGATCATTCCCCAGCAATGTCAGATTAATAGAGTGTTCTGCCTATTGCCATCACAAGTCATTCTTCCACCCTTTAGTATTTTTTCCCCTACCAAAATATGCTACAGTGATGAATAGTTTTTTTTTAAGGAAGATTCCTTTTAGGAAAGTTAAGATCTACCTTAAGATTAGCAAAAGCCATCCTAGACCTGTTCTGTGTGATCATTCCAACTTTTATATTTCACTATGAGGTCAAGGAAATTCCCAGGCTAAGCTGGCATCAGTGCCATTGTATGTACTTGTAATCTGAGCCAGACATCTGTGAGTGAACTCAACAAGCCCCAGGGCATGAAGGCTGGCATTTGTCCACCTGCAGGACTATTTAAGTAAAAGCAGGACAGGGGAGAAAGACAGGGTCGTCTGTTCTCTTTGTATTGGTGTTTTGGCTTCAGTGTATGCAATTTATAAACTGGCTCAAAGACTGTTCATTTTCAAGAAAACAACGCTTCCACATAATGTAACAGTCATCAAAGAGCTGGAAGATATGGTAAAGTTTTAACTGTATGACTGACTAATTTAAACTTTTCCTTATGGCTTTTCATTCATACCACAGCTCTCCCCTTTCCAAATAGACCACTACATCATTCACCACGTACGTACATACACGTACCTAAAGTATGTGGCAGTTTCCTTACTTTCTTGGCTTATTTGATAAATAAATTAAATCAGTATATAAAATATATTCCCCTAAGAGCAAGTCCCAAGTTTCTTTTGGTGGCTTACTGAGTTAAATTATAGATGGCCTGATGAATATTGAATATGAATGAAAAACTAATTATAAAAAAGCATTATACAGATATTTTGATATTCCTATGTAAGTTAGAATTTAGAATTTGTAAGAAAGTAAAAAGTGATTAATATTGTGTAAGAGTAGAAAGTAATCAGGAGGCTAGTTTCAGTAATAATTTCTGAGAGCAACTTCAATATATTGCTGTGAATAATAGTACAGGTTATTTGGTTGAGGTGCCAGACAGAAGGATCAACTGGTGGAAGATTGTGGAGGGGCATTCATTGTTGATTGCAGAGATAAGCATAATTTATTTGGGACTGTATCCTAGCTATGCACCCTCCTTCTTTATTACTCTCACGTTTTTTATGGGGGCAAGAGTAAAATCAGGTTTGTTTTCAGAGAATAAATATTTTGGGCTTTAATCAGGTTTAGCCTAGTTGCCAGTTTTGAGGAGACTGCAAGAGAATGCTGTCTGCCTGATACTTGCAGACATTAGGGGTCTTTAGCTCCTGTGGACAGACTGAATGTGGGCAAATCCCTTCCCCTCAAAGGGGGATGACAAGTTCCCAGTCCCAGTTAGGTCATTGCCAGATAACCTGTAATGAATCTCTGCTATTCTCATCTGATTTTCCTAACTGCTTGTTTTCGTAAAGGGTTATAAAATTATTGAATATCAAATTTAAATCAGAGGTTTCATTATTGCTATTTTAAAGAAAATATGAATTCGATGAAATTTATTTAGAAAGCATAGAATTAAGGAGGATACTATAATTTTCATCAAACCCTTCATTTTGCATGTGAAAAAAAGAGAGTTTAAGGCTTAAGTAGTTGTTGGGAATTTTAACCTTTCTTGGTTTGTGCTTTTAGTCCAAAACCATCTTCTCAATATCTATCAATTTTCCTAAAATAAAGTAGTTGCACATGTCTTAGGCTTTGCCAGCCATAGGTTACCTTTTTCCTTCAAATTTTTGTACTTTCTTTTTATACTAATTCTGTAGTGAAACAAGCCCCCATCAGCTTTACTGACACAAATTAACTTCTGTTAACACATTCTCAGTTACTAGGAGTTTCAAGAAAGGTCCCCAACTCACACACACAAATTAGTCTCTCAGTTGAAGTTACTGTGTGGCATGTGCCCTCTTTTTCTCTACTACTTTGACATTTTCTTTTTAATATCTGATCTTGTGAATCCTCATTCTTGGCTTTGCTGAGGATTTGATCTACAGAAAAAAGCCACTGGCAGTTTCAGTTAGTCCAAATACTCCAATCATAAGGGTACAAAATCCTTTCTGTGTTTTCTGAAAAGGCTAAGAGAATGACCTCCAACATGCCACAAGAACCATATCTAATAATGTTTATTTCAGCTCCTAAACAAACAAATAGAAACCAAACCAATCTACAAATCCATCAAAGGAGATGACTAAAAAAACCATGGTGATGTATTTGTATACCAAGGCAAAGCTACTCAGATAAGGAAGTGGGTCTGTGGAAAAATCCCCAAGATATGACATTAAATAAATAGATGGTCTCAGAGTAGTATTTTTACATTAACAATAATAATGAAATTCTCCCATAAAATACAATATTTATGATTTGGGTACTAAATGAACCAAATGCATATAACAGAAAGGACAGAAAAAATGACAGAGCAAGTTCAGAAAAATACTTTCCTCTGAGGAGTAAGGAAGGGAATCAGGCTGGGGATGCTGATCAAAAGAACTTTTATCTAATGATTTTTTTTTAATAGAAATTTATTTAAGTATCTCTTGTATAAATCAAATAACTTTTCTACCTATCTTGCTGAGCCCATGAGAATTTAAGAGGGAATTATAAGTGGCCATATGAAGGGGCCACGGATGTTCAGGAGACTTTTTAAAAAAAATTTTACTTATTATTATATAATTACAGATTATCTTCTAAAGCCGTACACAAACAAGTGGGCCTTCTTGCTCAATATATCTCTTTTTTCCATAAACTTCTCTTAGGAAGCGTAAGTTGCCGTATCAACTTCAGGGACCAATGTTACAGGAGGGCTGCTTCATTCAAATGCTCCCTCTGTTGGGCAATGTGCAGAGATGGATTTCACTTTCAGGTGTCTGCTGGAGTAAAATGGGGGTAAAAAATTTCTTGTCTAACCAGGGAATCTCTTGCTCGAGGACTACAAATGTCGATGGCCTGAATAAACACTACAGTTACTCAGGCAAGCTCAGTCTTGAACAAGTTTCTCCTTAGTTTCCACAGGAGACTTTTGAATCAGGAATTTTGAATCAGGAACTCCAAAGCTCTTGGTGATACATCAAAGTAACACTTCTTTTTTTTTTTTTTTAAAGATTTTATTTATTTATTTGACAGAGAAAGACACAGCGAGAGAGGGAACACAAACGGGGAGTGGGAGAGGGAGAAGCAGACTCCCTGCCGAGCAGGGAGCCCGATGCGGGACTCGATCCAGGGACTCCAGGATCATGACCTGAGCCGAAGGCAGTCGCTTAACCAACTGAGCCACCCAGGCGCCCAAAGTAACACTTCTTGTTAAGTCCCCATTGAATTTTCCCTTCTGGTTCTGGATCTCCCCTCTCCCCAGTCATAGTCTATAGGGGCAAGATCCCTGCTGAATATGAGACGAATTTAAAGATCAGCTCCTATTTGATGAAAATTTAATGGTTTGTTTTTGTTTGGTTGGTTTTGCTCTTTTAGTAACCTGAAGTGAGTATTTCATACTTAGTGATGAAAGTATCTGAAAATAAAGAGTTGAATTCTTCTTCAGAGCCCTAAGCAAAAACTCACATAAAGATTCAAAAACTTCATTACAAAATGTCAAATGAGTCTCTTCCTTTAGGTGAAACCACTTAAATCACTTAGATTTATGATTGTTCCTTCTCTTACACTCTCTGGGGCTTTTCTTCATTGAATGTTTTTTTATTTCTCTGTACTTCTCTCTCTTATCTCTCTACAGTGAGTCTTGTCCCTCAACTTCTAAACATGTTCAGTCTCTCTCTCTCATATAAAACTAATGGCCTATATAACAAAGGAAATGTTCCTTAGCTATTCTTTACTCTCTCTTGCTTCTTGGGGTCCTTATTTTCTTATCTGCCATTCATTTCACTCCTCAGTTAACTAATTTGTTTTTGACTCCAACTTCTCTCACCGAGGCAGGGGATTTTTTAGGTAATAAGGTAACACATTGCTCTGGAGATCTGTTTAAAGATTTAGGGTCTAGCTCCCAGGGGAAAAATGTATATAGCCACGGTCTACTCATAAATAAAATTTGGCAGAGGCCTATCTGTGTGTCTGCCCTGACATTAATTAATCCTCAATTAAATACATCAAAAGTAAAATCTATAAATTCAGGAGCCACAACTGTCTTTTTCTGTAGTGTATCCTTAACAACAAGCATAGTTTCCAGAAGCTAATAGGCATTTAATAAGTGTTAAATGAATAAATCAGTGCCCTCATTGCCATGGAATATGATGAGTATTTTTTACCCTATTAATAACCAGAATTTATTGAATAGTAATAGTATACCATGCAATGTACTAGGCTTTTTATATAGGTTTTGTATGTAACTCACATGCATTCTGGAGTCAGTATCTGTCCATTATTACCTGGACAATATTCAAACCATTCAGTTCAAACAGCTACAGGGAAAAAGACAATCATTCCAGGCCTTACTCAGAACACATTAAAAAACAGTGCAATTCATAACCTCCAGCAACATTTCTCAGTACCTTAATTTTCACAATTTGAACTTCTCTGAAACTTTTTATTCACTGATAACATCTTAATTTCTCTCCCCCAGAACTGCCCTCTACTTATTCTGTATACTTTCATCTTTTTTTGTCCTCAGAATTTAGTAATTTAGATTGGCTTAATCTCTTTAGGTAATTTTCTTTCTCTTCAAGTGTTAATGACTCTGCCTTTTTGTGCTTGTCATATTGTACTGCACAAAAATTCATGATTTGTCTGAGGAAGATCAGTTTTCTACACAAGTTGGAAGAGAGAGGAGGGGGTATGTGGAAAGAGACAGCATTCTGTTTCTGAAGCCTAAATAAATGTAAGCTTCTTAATATCCTCCAGTAACTTAGCACAAACAAAAGCTAAAAGACACAGAGCTGCTTGTCCATAGACTCACTAAAGGGCTACACCAAGACTCATCCATATCCATTTGATTAAAAAAATGATCTTTAGCATCACACTTTACTGCCCGCTTGAAATAGTATTCATTCATTCAGTAGATATTTAGGGTTATCTACTATGTACCAAGGATACAGGAATTACCAGAAAACTGTATAAAAATTCCTGACCTTGTGGATCTGATTTTCAATTAGGGAATACAAAATAAAGAGTAAAAGAAACAATTAGAATGTATAACATTTACCCAGTGCTACAAAATATAGAACAAAATAAGGGCATGTCTGGAGAGTGGGGGATGGTGAAAAGAATAAAGTTTTAAATAGATCTTTTGAGGTCATCCATATGAGAAGGGGGCATTTGAGCAGGGACTTGAAGGAAGTGAGAGAGCAAGCCAGAAAGATAACTCCAGGAGGATCATTATTGGCAGTGGAATTGTCATTGCAAAGTCACTAAGTGGTTCTGGTTGTTCAGAAAACAGCAAAGAGGCTACCATGGCTGGAGTGGAGTAAGCCAAGAAAAGCATAAGGTATAAAGTGTATGAAATATTTTGTGTGTTTGTGTATTTTCCTAAGTTAATTGTACATTATTAAGTCCTCCAAAGAGTCTTTGAGTCCAAAGAACTAAATTTTACTGCCTTAAGGAAGAGTGTTGGTAGATGGTTGGGGTACTTATCTTATGAACATTAGCTGCTAAATTTGTGATTATTTACTCCTTGAAATTCTTTACTCTTATGTCTAAGAGTACGTGCTCCTGGATCTCCTCATAGCTCTTGGAATTTGCAATTTCTCAGCTTAAGTGATTGGCAAATGTTCATTGAAAATCTAAATGCAATAAAAATGAATGAATCAAATATCAGGAACCTGTGTATACAGCAACAAAATAGAATATTGTGTTAAATGAACCCAGCAAAGAATTGATCCATACATTGACTTTGAACACTTGTCACAAGTTTTCTGAGACTGACATTTAAGAGAGGCAGGCTTTCTATATTCTCAAAGTTCTGTCCTTGTCAAGAGTTAACTCACCAAAATGGTATCCCTGAGTTAAGTTTTTAGTTGTCCTTGACTTTTATAATGAAATGTTTGTGAAAAGCATCTACCTGAAATATTTGTTTTGTCTTGAGAAATTATAATTAAATATATTGTTCATTAAGTTCTGTTCCCCCTTACATGAGTACCCATTTGACATAGTTCTTCTAGAACTCAGTGTGAGGAAAATATTTGTTTTACACATTAACTTTCATGCTATTGTTGTTGTTGTTTTTAATGAGAACAACCTAAGCCCATCTTTTCTTTTTCTTACCTGCCTGCTTGTCTTCTGTACAGCTTTTCTTTTCTTACCTGCCTGTCTTTTCTTACCTGCCTGTCTTCTGTAGAGCTTAAACTATATTGAATATTTGTGGAAAGCCTGTAATATAGAGGCTAGAGATTGGGTACAGAGATTGTGAAGGATACAGAGATTGATTAGACAATGAATCCTGTTTTCACAAAGCTTGCAGGGGAGTGTTAACGTATAAATGCTAGTGGCATAGGAATAAAGTGATAGTGACTTTAGGGAGGTTAAGGAAAGTGATTACTTTCAGTAGTGGAGAACTTTAGCAATTAACTCTTAAAAATAAGTATCATCTTTTAAAAATTTTTTTTCCTTTTAGTCATTTTATTCTGTATGCCAAAGCTAACTTATATCCTTTCCACAGATAGGCAAGGGATATATCACTGCTTATAAAAATTGCAAACTCCTATCATACTTGCAAACCCATATCATGATGTTCATATCAGGACATCACACATCCCGATAATCGTCTATGTAATTTTGGAATTTGTTCTAAATTGGATGCAAACAAAGACAAATTTTACTATTTATGAATGATGAAATAAGAAAAAAAAAAGATTTAAGAATCTTGTGAAGATATTCTGGAAAGACAAAGTAGCCAGCTATCTTGGATTGTATAATTACTTCTCTGAAATTGAAGAAATGAACCAGGTAAATTATGGGGTCAGTTGTTTTCAAAGGTCTCTTTGTTATGCTATTGATTTTCCATATTACAGTAAGAGAAATCATTGGCTATGCCTAAATCTATATGCACATTGACAAAGGAAGTGTGTGCTGTAGTGTGTTTCCTTGTGTCTTTCTATGAGTCTGACTTCTATGTCTATATAGGAATATTTGCCTTGACTGTAATCTGGAGTTTTATCTAAGATTTGGTTGGCATTTGAGTAATATTTGACTTAGTGTGAAATAAGTAAAATCAGCAACAAGACAAAAATAATAAAAGCATGCCTTGGGAAATAAGAGAAAATAAAATAAATGTTTTAAAGGAGGTAGAAGTAATTATGTGGTTTCTCATGAAGTAGTTATCTTCAGATCTTGTATGCAGAAGATGAAATTTTGGTGATTTCTGCATTTAAGATTCAGTTTTTACATTAAGAGGAAGTGTGTATTTTTCACAAGAGTATTATTTGTTCGGTATCTCATTTAATACCAGAAAGTATAGTTTACTGGGTACCACAGTATTTACATGAAACCCCTATGGAGGTATATTCTCTTACTTCCTATCATAGATAACAGCTAGATGTTGTTGATGAAATCATAATTACTGATCAAAGCCTGACTTAGTTGACCTTCAGCACTATGGCATCATCCCAGTTCCACGATAAATGAATCCAAACCTCATGGACTAAACAGTTTTTATGATTTTATTTATGTATGTATTTATATTAAATAAACTATATATCTATATACATTAAATATTATTTAATATATATTAAATACATTATATATTATATAAAAGCATAGTTGCTAACAATTTCTAAGTCAGTCAGTTTATCTAGAGACTTTTCTTGGCTCACATTTGCCATTTGCCAACACTGCAGTCAAGGCTCAGCTTCCCGTTATGATTTAGAAAGCCTCTTATAATGGCATGATTCCATAAATGTGATAACCACTGCTAAAGAAGCCTTGGCTAGCTAATTCATCTCATTTCACAATTTGGGGAGGGGGCAGGGTAGCTATGTTTAGAAGTCCTTTAAAATAAGGGTTCCATAGCACTCTTTTTTGTCTACACAATAAGCTCTCTGTGATGAAAGAGGATCTTACATAAAATACATTTATAATCTGAAGAGTACATTCTCATTACATTTTTAGATCTCCATCAGAGACATCAGGCTTACTTTCCTCTCATGAAGTAAGACCTCTCTAAAGAGCATCACAAATGGGCTGTCATGCACTGGGTCATAAACTGCATATTGGTTGATTAGAGAAAAATAAAAGGTAACATTGGGAGTTGCTCCCCTGGACGTTGGTATTCTTACCACTGACTTTTGCCCTTACCTGTCTTTGGCACCTCTCTCAGCACCCCATCTCATTTTTTTGAGATCAAACTGCTATAAAACATCCCTGTAGGTGGCTTTATTCTCATGGTAAGGCTTGTGAATTTGAGTTCTTTGTTTCACAAAAGCCTGACAAATTCAGCTTTCGCTCAGCCTCTGAACATGGTTGTTAACCAACTATACAAGAATAGTAAAAAGCTGACAGCTGACAGGCTTTGCATAGATTTTATCTGCAAGTAGATGTTTCAGAGAATCTGAGCCTGATGATTTAGATGAAAACTCAATTTATACCATATATTGTTATATCAGCTGGAGCTTAATACTCAAAGGTTGGGGAGATTTAGGGCTAGGTCAAATGAACCTGAACAATAAAATTTCTTTGTATTAAAAGAAAGTAATTTGAAAATATCATATCTCAGTCATTTGTTGACTTCCTCCAGAACTCAGTAACATCTCAACATGCCTATCCCATCTACCAACAGCAGTGCTCTCTGTCTCTTCTGGTTCTAACCATTCTTAAAGAAAAGGACAAAACAAAGTGAACATAAGTTGCTGGGTGAGGATGGAGTACAGAAATGAGAGACTTCTGAGAGGGGTTTAAGAAAGAATACGGAGAGTGGACTTTTTAACAACAAATATATTATTAGAAAAGAATAACCAAAGCTTGAACATGGAAGCATAAAAGTTAACTACTCATGAAAACACAGCCAGGTAATTAAAGAAAATGTTGTGAGGTATTATTAGCATGACCATTGTATAAAAATGTCATCAATTGTGGAAAACATCTATAAGTTATATATTAAAAACCAAATTAGGTAAGAAAATTTCACCAACACCAAAAATATAGATTAAAAGACAAGGCATAAATTTAAATTGTTCTTCCATTAAATTATATTTCTCATAAATTATGGCAAGTTTTAAGTGTGTGTGTGTGTGTGTGTGTGCATATTTTTCCAGATTACTTATAAGTAGTGGGGAGAGGAATGGGATGGAAGCAGGTGGTTGGCAATATTTTGGGAAAGAAGTTAATTTTGAAGCAGCTGCTGGCAATTTTCCTACAGTATTATTCATCATTTTAAAAAATTAAAATGATTATAATTACCCTGATATGTCACATCATATGTGACTGAAAAGAGGAAATGATGGAGATGGAGAAAATGTCCATATCACTGAAGTAGATGTTCATTACTTTATAAACTTCTGAGTGACAGGCTTCCATGGGATGTTACCCTGATGGATGAAGCTCAGGTGAGTAATAAAATTGAGCAGAAGGCCTGCAAGTGCCAGTGGCCACCTAATCGAAGCTCATTTAGTGATTGTCATCACTTTGTAGCAACCATGCAGTTAATACTCAGTGTATTTGACACCTGCTATGTTAAATTAGTACTTGCAGAATTAACACCTGCTGTCAGCCACCCAGCAGGAATGTTGCTTTCTTCAGAATAAAAGGGAAATGAATTCTTTCCCTAGAAATTTGTGTAAATTATTTTTGTGGATGGAGAGTTACTTGGAAAGATCTTGGGACTGGCAGTCAAGATTCCTCATTTTTTTTCATAGAGTTGGCATTGTTAGTAACTCAAAATCCTTTTCTGGCTTTCAGAATAGAGGTCTCAAACGTGAGCTTACTATCACTAAAAGGTGTTTTCTAGAGTATGAAAACCTGTACAAATGTGAAGTGGTATGTTAATTGTCCATTAATAATAGTATATTTTTTATTTTAAATTTTCGTTAACTATTTGTTAAAAAGATGATCTCTATCTCCTGTGGTACATTTTCTTATAGAAGGGCATAGTATAGTTTTTATTGATATTTCTACCTCTCTGTTTATAGTGTATGTAATATTACATTAATGTCTTTTTAAAAAATGTTTTTATCTATTATTGATATTAATATTATGCAGTTACATATAAAATATATACATATCTGCATATACAATAGGCAAATTACTTAACTTCTCTAACATGTCTTTCTGTACATAAACAATAATAATAGTATTATATAATAAACACCTTAGCACAATGTCTAATATTGTACAATAACACTTTCCTAAACAAATCAACAAGCAAAATAAACAACATAAAACTAAACAAACCCCAAACACCATTATATTGCAAAAATTTCTACTATGAAATTATAGAAAATAATGAATGTATAAAACTTGAAAGTTACTTTTGATTTGCTTATTCATTTTGATTGAGTAAAACAGAATTAAATGCTGTGGGAAATACTACTAAGTATAAGATACAGTTTCTGATTTCATGTGCTTAAAATACCATTGGGATAGGAGTTTTATTATTTCCTATAATTCAAGGAAAATTAAGTGAGTACTCTGAAGGAGTAAAGTAATAAAGAAGTACAAGTTAGGAAAGTTTTATTTTGAGGAATAACAGGACATTTATTAAGAACTTGGAATTGAAGCAGAAAAGTTGTATTACCTCTAAGCAAGTAACTTAACCTTTTTGTGCCTGAGTCTCTTTATAAAATGGGGAGGTGACAGTATCTGTGATTTATTAGCAGGAGGATTAAGTATTTGGAAAAGTGAGTAGCACATAGTAAATGTTCTAAAGGTGTTCATTACATAATTGAAAAATGGGGAATTTGAGAAAGGCTTTATCAACAATTTTAATTTGGGATGGGCCTTTGGGAAATTATACTTTCAATCAACAGAATCAATGGGAAACAGTGTGAACATAAGTAGAAGACTTGGAAATGGCTGACCATCTGTGTATTTGTGATAAACCATATGGGAGATAAATCTGGAAGGCAGAATGTGGGTCTACCCATGGAGTCCTTGAAAACCATAATGAGAAGGATGATTTATACTTTATAATCCATAGGTGATAACAGCCATTGAAGGTTCTAGAATAAAATACTTCTTGTTTTCAAGGGAAACAGAAATGAAGGACATGTGGGAAATTTAGGAAAAGAAGGTGTTAACAGAAAGAGGGTTAGAGAACTAGCCCAACAATTATAATAGTTCCTGGTCTGTCAAAAATCTAAGGCTCCTTAGTAATTATTACTGAGATGACATATAAACAAGCTAGTTCCTAGAATCCAAAATTTAAACCCATTTGCCTTTTCTTTTTTTTTTTGGTCTGACACTCAGGCCGTGGTCATGACCAGTGGATACCTCTTGAGTGTTGGCTATGTGGAGAACTCATTGGTACTGTGATGTGATGGCTGCAAAGCATTAATATATGAAACTTGAAGAAACAACAGTTTTAGAGATTAAATTGCCCCAAACCTACCACTTTAGGTAGTTTCGAGAAGTCTTCTTTTTTTTTAAAGATTTTATTTATTTATTTGACAGAGAGAGAGAACACAAACAGAGGGAGTGGGAGAGGGAGAAGCAGGCTTCCCGCAGAGCAGGGAGCCTGATGCGGGGCTCGATCCCAGGACCCTGGGATCATGACCTGAGCTGAAGGCAGACGCTTAATACTGAGCCACCCAGGCGCCCCTGTAGAAGTCTTCTTGATTGGATCTACAAGGATCTAATTTAAGGACATTCTGCTCTGAAAGCTATTTGCAAGAATGGAGAGAAGCAAACTTTTGGAATTCAATCAAATCCAATGACTTTAAGTCTAAGATCAGTAATATTTTTATAAAAGCATCAGAAACCTAGAATTAAAGACCAACTGGGCAACTTCTCTTTGCCAAAGCCTGACTGAGAAAGAAAAGGAATTAATTGAGCTAATGTTAGAAATGATCATCCCTTCAGAAAATAACAAAAAAAAAATTATGTCTAAGTTTGCTTCAAGAGCCTCCTTACAGGGAATATATCATGTAGGATGATCTTAATAAAGGAATAGGATTATGAGTAGAATACAATACTAACTTTTCAACTCTAACTCTTTTACTTGCTAGAGGTGGGTTTTAGTCCTGTGGAGAGCTAGAACACACATTTTTAAAAAAATGCAAGAGTGGTTTTATTAAACTCTGAAATACAATAGTCAGTATTTTATTGGGAACCCTCACTTATAGATTACTATATAGCTTGAGATTCTGAAATGGTATTTATGAATCACCTCATGGAACACCAGAAATTTCTTTTCTTTTTTTTTTTTTTTAAAGATTTTATTTATTTATTTGAGAGAATGAGATAGAGAGCATGAGAGGGGGGAGGGTCAAAGGGAGAAGCAGACTCCCTGCTGAGCAGGGAGCCCGATGCGGGACTCGATCCAGGGACTCCAGGATCATGACCTGAGCCAAAGGCAGTCGCTTAACCAACTGAGCCACCCAGGCGCCCCCAGAAATTTCTATAAGCACAAAATATGGGAAGTATACCCTGTTGACCCCCAGAATAATTGGGGTATTTTGCAGAGGGCTAAATTGCTAAAGTTTCAGCAAATGGAGAGAATTGTCAGTAAATGTTGATGTAATATGTCAGTATGACCACTCTGCCCATTAGACTCTAGAGTGGATTTCAGTCTCATTTTGGGTAAATCTAAAATCTTATAATGGCTTACAAGGCCCAACTCAACTGGCCCCTTCATTATCTTTCTGTTTTTACTACTTCTGCCAGGGCAGCTTCATGGGCATCTGACCTTTGTAGCCACACATAGCCTATGTTTGATATAACGTTGTGCTGCCATCTTAAAATTCTTAATAATTTTGTCCTTGAACATGTGATTTGTAAGTGAAGTCCAATGGACTAGGAAGCAAGTGAGGAGATTTGCACAGTATGTACTCTGTTCCTTGCAGCACCCCTCCCCCCTTGGTATTCTCATGTAGCCTTTGCAGTGGTCCATGAACACAGAATTCCAGTGGTTGCATAGTGCATGGATCTTCACAAGATCCAAAGTGAGAATAAGATAAGTGTGTTATGTCTGTGACTGAGTAAGCAGTATTGTGCTGACAGCCCTAAGAGGCTGCTCTTCTCTTTGAACAAGAACTTACTTTGAAAGGGTAAAAAAGGCAATGGTGTTATGTTTAAGAAACACACATGATTAAGCAACCCTATTATTCCTTTGTCCTCATGTTCATTTTCAAATAAAACAGTCCTGTATTAACTAACCTCATACTAAAAATGATGGGAGAAGGAATGGGTTAGATAGGTCAACCCATAGTTTCTTTCCTTTTCAGTCCATCTTGTCATTAAGCTGAAGGTAGAGAGGGTTGGGAGAACTTTTTTATATCAGGAAGTGAAATAAGAACAGTTGAGTTTGTTACACTGTTTTCACTGTTCTGATGTCTCTACATCAAAATATACATTAAAATATATATGTATATATGCATGATGAGATATAAAATGTATATTGTGTAACTTCAGTGATTCCACATATGAGTTCAGTGTTCTCATATTTGCATTTAAAACTGCTGTTGTACAATATAATCTGTAAAATTAATGCTAATAATTTAGAAATTTTTCTTTATCTAGGTCAATATTAAAAAGTAAATAAGAAATACCGTGACAAATCAAGAGAGACCATGGGAAGAAAGGAAAAAGATTTAAATTGCAGTATCCTTATCAGTACTTTTTTTCAGGCTTTTATTTATTTTGTTTTACTTTTAAAAATATTTTATTTATTTATTTGAGAGAGAGAGAGAGAGAGAAATAACAAGAGAGAGCACAAGTGGGGAGGGGAGGGAGAAGCAGGCTCCCCACTGAGCAGGGAGCCCAATGCCGGCTCAGTCCCAGGATCCTGGGATCATGCCCTGAGTTGAAGGCAGATGCTTAACCAACTGAGCCACCCAGGTGCCCCTTTTCAAGCTTTTAAACAAGGAACCTGATATTTTTCATTTTGCATTGGGCCATGCAGATTTTGTGTCCAGGCCTACCAATTCCTTTCCAACTACCTCATCCTTATGTAGCCACACTTGCTATCTTGCTTTTCCTCAAACATGCGAGGATTTCTATCATAAGGCCTTTATATTTACTCTTGCCTCTACCTGGCATGCTCCCTTTCTAAATGTCCATGGCAGGCTTCTTCACTTTGGTCTCATTGTTTCTTCTAATAAAACTTTCCTATAAAACCAGCACTGTCCACTCTGTTTAAAGTGTAATCTCTCTCAACAAAGGAACTCTCAGTTTTACTTAGAAATTTATGGTACTTATATTCTAACTTATTAGGTATTTTTCTTAATTAGCTTATTGTCTGTCTACCCCATAAATATTTATTGAGAGAAGGGATGAATTACCATCTAGAAACAAAGTCTAGGGAATTACAGGGTAAATTATTCATGATTTTCCCTATAGGAAACATCATTTTAGCCAAATGGCAAGTTTTAGGCCTCTAACCTTTTAAGTTAATATTCAAAATAAGATCAAAGTTGGTGGTCAAATGGGATCTTAGCCTTAATGTAAAATTTTAATTTTTTGGTAAGAGAATAGATTCATATGCTACTTGTGGAATAAAATTTAATTAAGACAAATAAAAGTTAAGACTGTAGTTTACTTAACTTTAAACCTTCAACCAATTTAAAGTCTCTAACTTTTTAGTTTTTACTTGAAAGTAGTGAGCAGTAAGCATTTTGAGTGGCAAATGGCAGGTGTTCATTGTAATTTAACAAAGCAGGTGTCAAATGTTGTTTACTGGGGCTAGCTGCTACTCTTTCTGGAAAGTTCTTTACTTTGGGGTTTCTCCTAATTAAAAATATCCAGCCATCACCTGTCAACTTTGTCTCCATGGAACAGTGAAATCTTCAGGGAACATGACTTGAGCGATCTTTCAGATAAAGAAAGAAAGGGGGAAAATGCCATTAATTATTTAGATATAATTCTTTCTCTACTGTCAAAATTATAGCTGCATAATATAAATCACTCCTTCTGGAATAATATTGTTCGAACTCTGATTTGGTACCATCTGATAAGTAAATTAAATCCCAAAGATGATGCATAAAAGAGAGCCAGAATGCAATGTTAGATTATAAATTTCACATGTCTTGCATTATTCTGTTTTCTATAAAACTTCAAATAACTACATACAACTAATATATTCTGAGAGGAACCCAAAGAGACACATAAAGATCAAGTGTGTAACTTAATAATGAACTGTATTTTCTAATAATAGAGATTTTCCTTGTGTTCTAACTATAAGATGATACTAATTTCCAGGTAACTGACTTTTTTGGATCATAGCTTATACTCACTGCACTGTGATTATAGTGTTTTTAAATACTTTATATATACTGTGATTTATGTTGCAAAGGTAGAGCATGGAACTTCATCTTTATAAAATAAAACTTGTTTAATGGGACCATTTTTATAGAGAATGGCATTGTGAAGTTGAGGATTTTTGTTTTTAGTAGCTAAGGAAGGTTTATTAAAAAGTTTACAAATATTTATTAGGTATAAAGTAAAATTTTTATTAATTTTTATCTTGTCTTTGAATTCTACCCAAATACGTGGCTATATTGTGCTGTGCTTTCTTAAATATATAGACCTCACTTGTTGAGTTCTATCAATTTCATGAAATATGCATATTAGGTTTAACCATAAAAGCCTGATGAGATAAACACTGGGTATTTAATACTTAACCTAATACATCCTTGCTAGGATTAACTGGATATTGATTTTCAGGTAAGCTTGGTTCTTCATTTGTTCTTGGGAGGGGTACCTATAATAATACACATAGGGAGATGAACAGAATGAAGTGTTCTAAAGCAAACTAAATAAAACTAATAGAAATTATTTTCTTTTTAATCAATCAGTATTTGAACACTAAAAATATATTTACTCACCTCACCCTATATTTTTCCTTGGAATTATAGATTTCATACTTAATTTTTCTGGCCATGAGCTACAGTAGCAGAAATCACACATGCACACACATTCAGAAATTGCCATTCATTGAAACTAAGCTCTTGAGAAACATGAATTATATATCCTCAGGAATAGGTATAAGATCTATACATAGTAAATCTCACAAGGTATTTGAATTGACTTTTGAATTAATTCAGACACTTTTTAGAAATTAGCAAAGGCATTTTCCCCCACATCCCACTAACCCAAAAGGAAATTTATGAGTGAAATAGTATCCAAAAAAGTAATCAGTTTGGTTCTATAAACACATTAAATATAATCTGAAAAGGCAAGTTCCAGAGTATTAGGACAATAGAGCAGGTTATTAATTTAATTGGATGTTTAAGTACATATTGTCTCTTGTTATCTTGGACTTTATGTAGTTGGATAGAAACTTGATCTTTTATGGGTAATATTATTTTCATGTTACAGGAATTAGTTTTATCAACCCTCTTCTGCTTTATGAGAAGCAGTGAGTGTCCTTGATTTCAAATAGTCGAACACATCAAACATAATAGGCTTCACCCAATTCAAACTCACTTAGAATTAAAAAATATATACAGATCTGAGAACAAAAGAGCATATGCATTAATAGCATAATAAATATCTTCTGACTTCCAGGAACAGCTTCTGGTGTCCCTGTCATGCTGAACTGGGACATGTCACAAGGATGAGGCTGACTGGGTATGCACTAGCTCACGTCGGTGAAGCCATCAGCTTGGGATTCTTTCAGCTGTCATCCCTAGTTGGTCATGCAGCCTCTGATGGGATGTACTAGCTCCCATTATCCAGTGCAGCTGCACCTTTTTCAGACAGGTCACTCATTACATAATAAATGGTATTTACAGTGAAGTACAGGTACTTGGTCCTATACATAATCTTTGGTGGGCTTTTCATTCATCTTGGATCTGGTGAATTTCTAACAATCCTGGGAGTTAATGTTACAAGAAGAAATGATAGAAGATTAACCAAAGATGCCCCTGATGCCACAGCAAAGACCCCAAACCAGTTGCTGACCCTTCTTCTATGTATGTAAAATATGTACTGTGTGAAATATGACTAGAGTATCCACTAAGATTTTAAAGAATTAAAATAGATTATTTCTTTACATTTCAGGATGAGTTTATAAAAATCCCAGAGTTTGAGGAAGTAAAGTGTTCATTTATTTTCTCTAAGATTAAACTGATAGAATTAAAATTGTAAAAACTGTTACTGCCTTCATAATTATGTAATGGTATAATGTAAAAAATGATTACTTTTATATTGAATAATTTAATTTTTGAAGAATATATAGTAATCCAGTGTCAAGTTGAACAGCATGTGTCTTCTATATAAAATTTTATTTAAATATATAAAGAAATTATAAAAAAGAAAGAAATGGAAGTAATATTGTACATATATTTTCTTCTCATTTATTTGCAAAAAAACCTGGTCAATTGCATTACTTCAAAATATACTTTGATGTAAAGGTGCTCTTTTAGTAACTTTATTTGATGGATTTTCATACTGACAGTATATGTCAGGGTTGTCACTGTTACTGTCTCAGAGAGCAAACCCATTCTTTTTAAAATAAAGTCAATTTTGTATTCTAAAATCTTATTAATTGTATTGCTTATTAAATAACTTTTCCAGAATTTATTATCTTTTATTATCAAATGAAACCTCTTAATTTGAGTAGTGTGAGCTTGGTATGAAGAATCTTTTTTCTCTCACTTTAATTGTTACTGTATTGCTCAGAAAAATACATAACTTGTTTCAAATCATTTTTTTTTAAGATTTTATTTATTTATTTGAGAGAGAGAGCATGAGAGGGGTGAGGGTCAGAGGGAGAAGCAGACTCCCTGCCAAACAGGGAGCCCGATGCGGGACTCGATCCCGGGACTCCAGGATCATGACCTGAGCCGAAGGCAGTCGCTTAACCAACTGAGCCACCCAGGCGCCCGTTCAAATCATTTTGATAGGTTTGGGAAGACTCTATGAGATTACTAGATATAGTTTACTATACTGATAGAAGAGTACAACCATTTTAGAAATCTATTGATCACCAAGTTACAGTGTTGGCATTCATTGATGAAACATTCAGATCAGAGAAAGAATCTTATTCTTTATATATTCAGGCAAGTGATGAACCAGTTTTCCTAATTGAATGAAGGATATAGGTCATTTAACATTCTGTTGTCTCACACACGGAAGTCTCCAGTGTTGCTAACTCTCTTGTATTGTGCAACTGGAAAACTTTAGTAGCACTGGAAACTATAGGTCTCTGTTTAGTTACTTTCATTCAGATTACAAATCAACGAGATTCCATATAACTGCTCAACTGACAGGATCATTTCTATAGAGTATCATATTAAAAGAGAACCAAGCCATAAGTAGGAATTCAAGAAGAAAATAAGAAATTGGGTTTTAGCAGATCTGTATCTAATTTAGTCTGCTACAAATTAAAATCAATTAGTGCTTCAAGTGTAAATAAGGGTTAACTGATATTGTAGTCACAGAGAATCTGCTCTAAATGTCAACAATGTTATCAGATTACAAAAACCATGAAATTGATCAGAATATACTATCATCAGGTAAATAAACATCCTAGCCTTTTGGATGCGTGAAGCAACAACTGTACAATCCTATATAATTGGTTCCGGAAAAACCATAAATCACAGAACTCATAATCATGAAAAAACAGAATGATATCTGAGATTATTATCTTTTATCTTAATATTTGTAAAGGTTACCTAGCAGTGAAATTTCTAGACTATAAATTTGGATATTTTAGAGAATAAGAGCATGAGTGAATGGTGCATCAATCCAAATGGAGTTAAGATAGATGATTTAAAAGAATCCTTATTACTAAAACTATAGTCTAAAAAAAAGTCATAATAGTAACTGAAAGCTGCATTTACCTTACATAATGTTACTTAATTTTAACAAATTTAGAATAAATTTAATAAATTATTCTAGGAAATTCTGTATTATAAATCACTTTAAGAGCCAATAACCTGTTGAACAGTACAATCAGTAACCATATACTATTCTTTCTAGTAAAATCACAGAGCATTTAATATGGCGAAAGTAGTTCAGTGCTGAAGTTTATAAAGGTATAATTTTATCTGATTTCATCTTCTTACTGCCCACAATAATGGCCTGGTTATTTTATTCACTTAAATATTAGAACTACTCACTTGAATCAGCTGATTATAATAAGATTGAGTGCTTCGTATTTGACATTAAATAGCCAATCCATTTTATTATAAAGATCCTGCCTTAGGTTCCCCTTATAGCTATTAAAATTTAACTTGTCTTTTAATTTAGGCAATGAGGGATCTGTTTAATCAGTTGTAATAATTTTAAGTGACTGTGTTTGACAAGCAGTCCTTTCTGCTTTCAATTAGTCCCTAATGTAGACAGCCAGATCTGATAATTCAGAAGTGTTGTTTTTTTTTTTTTTTTCCCCCTAACCTGAATTATCTGGTTTGGTTTACTGCATTGGCTGAGTTAATTGAAAAGTTGCCAAATATCCACTTCATGTTGTGCTGTGCTGACAGAGCAATAACATATTTGATATACCAAATGATTTCATGGATAAATATGATGAAAACAAGACACTTTATTGCCATATTTATCTTCAGTCCTTCAAACAAAACATGGCCTCACAAATTTGGTCTCTCATTTTGGTTATCATTGTAATTATTGCCATTTGCCAAGACCTAACTGATGAGTTGACAATTTACAATAATTATCCAAGCCAATAATTTATAATTTTTATAAAAGGATAATTTAGAGAAATTACTGCCTTAGAAATGTATACCTAATTATTGAGAATCAATTTATTCATTTAACTGAATATATTTCTTTTTTTTTTTTTTTTTTTAAGATTTTATTTATTTATTTGACAGAGAGAGAATGAGAGAGCACATGAGAGGGGGGAGGGTCAGAGGGAGAAGCAGACTCCCTGCCGAGCAGAGAGCCCGATGCGGGACTCGATCCAGGGACTCCAGGATCATGACCTGAGCCGAAGGCAGTTGCTTAACCAACTGAGCCACCCAGGCGCCCCTGAATATATTTCTTACTTTGGAAATTTGGTTATTAGATGATCCGTCCAGATTATTTATGTTTCTATAGATACTTCCTTTACAGCGTTATTTTATCACATTTGTTTCAACTGCTAATACAAATACTATTCACTGCTCAGAAATTTAAAAAAATATATATTACATAATAATATGGCATTTTTTTGATAAGGCTTTGTAGATAAATTAGAGTTGCCTTTGCTTCCCTTATTGATCTTTTTATGAAGCTTCTCAACACATAAATATAATTATATTGGCATTGAGAAGCTATACATGTGTTTTAAAATGTGGTATATGTCATAATAACAAATTGTTGAAAAATACAGAACCAAACTTGTTGAGAGGATGCTAGCTTTCATGATTTTATAATACTGATTCTCATTTTTATAGAATGAATATTCATTTCAACTCACTGCAGCTAAATTTTGTCATTTCTTTATTTTCCTAAAACAAAACACAATTTGGCACTCCTGTGAAGAAGGCAGGGAAATTGAATCTTACAGATGTTTTCCCATTTGATGAGATTATGTGGGAACTCTGGGAGATATGGAGTCCAGAAAAACATGGACATTCAGTCCATACTGATCACTGTTCAAGTTGTCCTTGACCTTGATCAGTGTAGTGCTGGCTGATTCCCAAGTCAACAACTATTCTCTTCCCACTTTACCATGAAGGTGACCTACTAGCTCACTCTCAGCCATTAGGTTTTCCATCCAGGAGTCAGACTATAGTCTGATTTTCTAGCCTACTTTAGGGCATCCATGTCATAGTCTCAGATGAGTTCTCTTAAAGAGAGCTTTCCATGATATATCAAGTGACATGTGGGTTCCCTGGTTGAGATTGGGGGAATGAAGGGAAGGTGGAACTCAGCAACCCACCAGCAACTTTTGTTACCACAGTTCTCTACAAATGAACTTCTCTGAATCAAATTCTTCCTATACTTCTTTATGAGAATCAGTCACCTTACCGGGTCTTGGCCTTATTTTGAAAATATCCAGTGATGAGTTTCTTATATTTTGTTTGGTATTTGCTAAATATCTTAGGTGAAACTCCCATTTTAAGAATCTGTGCTTCAGTTCCTTCATCTGAACAATTAATATATTTTAAACATCTTTTGTGGAAAATAACTTCTTAGGGTTATTATGAAAATTAAACAAGTTATTTTATGCTTGGAAAATATAACTTTTTTTAAAAATTAGATTTCTTTTTTCTCTAAAGCTTTGAAGTCCACCTGGTTCAAGCACAAGTGGTTAAATGACTGGGGATGGAGATTGGACATAGCCTGGTTGTAGACAGTTACTCTGAGTTATAAATCTGAAACTTAATCTATATTTCCTTTCCATATTTTCAGTTATTCTCACTACAGGTACTGATTTCTATGTTCTGGCACGGATTTTTAACTTGATGTTAATTTGTAACTGTGCCTTAGCAAAAAACCTTATTCTTATCTCTGATTTCTTAAGTTTTAATATTGCACCATAGAGAATCTGAACATTTGGACTATTTTGTCTGATACACTTTTAATTAGGATCCACCTTTAATTTAATTATCTTAATATTTCAGATACATAATATTATGTCGTATAGCAGGCATTGCTAGTTGTCTACATGGTCCATATTATTGTTATATATAATTGTTGCTTGCTTTTTAGGAAATTATACTTTCTTGTGCAAATGGTATCAAACTAGCTTTAGCCAAAGAAATGTGACCAAAGGTGATATGTCTTACTTAAGTATAATGAAACTAAATTACTAATTTTTTAGTCTAGACGTTGGTTAACTTTTTACACACACACACACACTCACATGGATTACATGATAATTTTTTTTTTTTTAAAGACTAACAAGTTCTGGATTCAAATAGAGAAATGAAGCCAATTTATAAAAACCTCCTCCATATAAAATCTGATGCAATTAAAATATGAACATAGAAAATAAAACTAGACCAAAGAAAATACCAGGAACTCTCAAGCTAAGGAAAGAATAATTACCGTAAAATACACTTAGACATGTTCTTTTATTGAAAAAAAAAAAAAAGATAACTTCAGAAATCAAGATAATTCTTAAAGCAGTGCTGGGAAAGGAAAGAATTTGCATGGAAAAATTAAAATATGTCATTGATACCTTTCCTTGCTCCTGATAAGGTAGGAAGCCCCACAGAGGAAGAGAATTCTCTAAAAACACTGACTTACAAGAAAAAAATAAACAAACATGACATTTGTTTTTCCTACTTTAATAGGACAACAGAAGGAAGGATCAGAAGATAATGACAATTACACTAACCTATTTATTTAACAGAAGAAGGAGGTAGGTGAATTGTTAAATTCTGAATAGTATGTAGAAAGTTATGAAAGCGTTGCCTCAATGTAACAGAAAAAGCAAGACAGATATGCTACAAAATCATAGCTATTGTGAACTTATTAGAGAGCATAAGATGAAAATAAAACCAAAAACCCAAAGAACTAAAATGCAGAGAGTGACTTTTCAGGATAGAGATGACCTACAACTCTTTTCAGCCCATTAGAATAATGGGACAAGGTTTCCGGAATCCACAATACAGGGATCTCTAGAACACATGAGTCTGATTAGATTTTTAAATAACTTTCATTCAGGCTCTAAAATCAAGTATGGTGTTGCAATTAACTGTCCAATAATCGCATCCTAAAGAGAACCAAATACACATATAAGTTTAAAAGAAAAATGGGATATTAGGAAAATAAGAGTAGCTAATTATAAGGAAAAGATAGCCAAATCATTAATGTTTGGATTGGCTTGATAAAAAAGAATCCTAAATTAACCCAGTCACAGAGCAAATCTGCAGCTACTTATCATTGTTTTCTATAGACCATTCCTGAGTAAGTGGAGATATCAGGTGGTATGCCAAAATAAAGGACAGTTAGGAGAGCAGAAAAACATAACCTCTGAGATATGTGAGAGATCTTCTTTGTCCACAAAGCGGTGGAAACTGAAGTTTGAAGACAGATCAGAAGAGCTAATCCAGAACAGGCAATATAGATTTTTGTTCAGGGGCAACTATACACGGGTCTTTAGCATTTCTGCATATCTTATGATTAGAGATATTGATAGCCTTTTGTCCTGGATTATCTTTTCAAGAATGTTTTATAGCAAATAGCCTTGGAAGGGAGAGATAGCTGTTTGCTTCTAAACAAGAGGACTGATATTTTGCTGTCCTGTATAATAAAGATAAAATCTCCCTTTGGGACAAAGGTTCTGTAGATTTGGTTCCAGCCATTATAGAAATTTGAGTTTCCTAAGCCCAGTGTTACTCAGTTGTGTTGCACACCCATTGTGGGTGTAGCATCCAGCTGGGTCTACTTCTACCTTGTTACCGTAGGACTTGGTGAGGAAAGGGATCCAACGTGAATATGAAATTCCTGTGACTTGCTGTCCTGTGACCAGGAATCTCCTGTCTTTTGACAGCATTCATGAAATTGTGGCACACTAATGTGTTAGCTTGCAAATAGAGAACATTTTCATACTCTTAACAGTTCTTGATAATTTTCACCAAGTGTAAGGCATCAATTATTAAAGGCTGGTAGGCAAGAAAGCAGAGATAAGAGAAATTTCATAATGTGTGGAAAGACCAGAGTGGTACTACTGGAGATCAAACAGAAGTTCCCAATAACATCAAAATATGCCATTCAGTTGGAAACTCCTAAAAAGATCCCCATCACTGCTCAGACTTCAAGCCCTGTTGAAGAGAAAGTTCTGATCTCACATTAAAAATTCAAAGCACTGGTGAACTTTATCAAACTAAGCCTGCAACAAAGTCCAAGTACAACTGAATTAAGTAAGAGAGTCAGCCCCACAAACTACCAGTTCTCCACAATAAGTGGTGTGCTTTTTTATGAAAATATTATTTGACACAAAAATATTAATTATGATAATATTATCATAATTACTAATAATATTAATTTAATTAAATCACTTGGCCAAGAGGAGAGAGAGCCAACAAAGAAGAATCAGAGTGGTACCTGGGTGGCTTAGTAGGTTAGGCATGGGACTCTTGGTTTCTGCTCAGGTCATGATCTCAGGGTCATGGATCGAGACCCATGTTGGGCTCCCCACTCAGCTGGGAGTCTCGTAGAGATTCTCTCCCTCTACCCCTCCCCCCACTCATGCACATATGTGCTGTCTCTCTAAAATCAATCAGTCAATCAATCTTAAGAATCAGAGATTGCCTAAAGACTGAAATTATCAGAGAGATACTCTAACACTGATAAATACATTAATACATAAAGAGCAAAATATGGATAATATTCATGTGATGGTAGCGGATGAATTGAAGAAAAGGAAGTAGAAACCGTGTAACCAATGAAAACCAAAGAAATAGAAAATATAAAATATGAAAAAAATAATTGTTTTGATGGACTTAATAGTAAATTGACACACACAATGAATGAATCTGTGTGGATGAATATAGAGTCAATAGAAATTATAAAGGTGAAATATCAGTAGAAAAATGTGAAGAATACAAAAATGTGTATTTGAGGTATATGGTCAATAACAATTGATATATGTACAATTGAGTACTCAAATAACAGGAGAGATAGAATAAGATATTATTTTTGAAAAAATAATGAAAGGGATTTTCCAAAACTGTGGAAGTATTTTATACAGAAAAAAACTAAACAAGCAACAAACTACAGCAGGCATACACAGAATAAATACAAAGGAAGACACATGTAGCCACACCAAATCACATCGCAGAAAACCAATTGAAGAGAAAAATTTTTAAATA
This sequence comes from Neomonachus schauinslandi, assembly GCF_002201575.2. Classification (NCBI taxonomy): domain Eukaryota; kingdom Metazoa; phylum Chordata; class Mammalia; order Carnivora; family Phocidae; genus Neomonachus; species Neomonachus schauinslandi. Next base: position 79,627,048 of record NC_058409.1, on the reverse strand, counting down.
TTCAGCAGAGAGAAAAAAAGGCACATGATATGTAAGAGAATAACAGTACAAATCCAAATCAGAAAGAAAGAAAACAAAATTGTCTCTATTTGCAGATGACATGATCTTATATATTGAAGCCATATAGACTCCACCAAAACACACACACACACACACAATTTTTAGAACTAATCAAAAAATTCCTAAAGATGCAGTATACAAAATTAATATACATATTAATACTTGTTTTTATCTAGTAATAAGCTATCAGAAAGAGCAACTAAGAAAATCCATTAAGATTTAGGAATTAAGAAAATCCCATTTATAATAGCATTGAAAATAATAAAATCCTTGTGAATAAATTTATCCAAGGAGGTAGAAGATCTGAAAACTGAAAACTGGAAGACACTGATGAAAGAAATTAAAGAAGATGTAAATAAATGGAAAGATATCTTGTGTCTTTAATTGAAAGAATTAATATTAAAATGTCCATTTACCTAGAGTGACCTACCAAGTCAATGCAATCCTCATCAGAATTTCACTGATATTTTTTTCTTGTCTTTACTCTTGCAATCATCTATTTGGTGTCCTTCTTTTATTTTGTCCACATAAAACCTCTTCTCTACAGAACAGCCATACTGATTTTTGTAAAGCTTCAATCAAATCACACTTTTCCCTTGCTTAGAGCTTGAAATGACTTTCCGTTACAGAAAAATTGGAATATAATCCTAATTTTCAAACATGGCTCACAAGGCACTTCATAATTTGCCCCAGCCGACTTTCTAATCTCGTCTCATACTCCTTCACTCCATACTCACTATGTTCCAGCTATACTGGCTTTTTTACTCCTTAGACACATTGGTCTTGCTTGCATCACAAGTGTTTGCATACCTGCTGGGTTTTGTTATGATATTTTTTGCACAAATAGAAAAAACAACCCTAAAATTCGTATGGAACCACAAAAGACTCCAAATAGCAAAAGCAATCTTGAGCAAGAACAAAACTGCAGCTATCATACTTCCTGATTTCGAATTGTATTATAAACTTCTAGTTATCATAGCATTATGGTACTGGTTTAAAAACAAAAACATAGGCCAATGGAACAGAATAAAAAGCACAGAAAGAAACCACACATGTATAGTCAACCGATCTTTGACAAGGGTGCCAAGAACATGCAATGGGGAAAGAATAGTCTCTTCCATAAATGGTGCTGAGAAAACTGGATATACACATGCAGAATAAAATTAGACCCCTATCTTACACTGTTTACAAAAATTTACTTGCAATATGTTAAAGACTTAATGTAAGACCTGAATTATAAAACCATAAGACACCTAGAAGAAAACAGAGATAAAACTTCCTTGACATTGGTCTTGGCAATGTGGGTTATTGTTTTTGTTTTTGTTTTGGATATGACACAAAAAGCACAGGCAACAAAAGCAAAAACAAAGTGCAACTACATTAAGCTAAAAAGCTTCTGCACAGCAAAGGAAACCATCAACAAAATGAAAAGGTCACCTACAGAATGGGAGAAAATGTTTGCAAACCACATACCAGATAAAGGGTTAATACTAAAATATGTAGGAACTCAAACAATTCAATAGCAAATAAATAAATACCCAGTTAAAAAATGAGCAAAGGGCCTGAATAGACATTTTTCCAAAAATGTTATACAAATGGCTGACAGGTACATGTAAAGGTGCTCAACATCACTAATCACCTGTAAATGCAAGCTGAAACCGTAATGAGATATCACTTCATGCCAGTCAGGATGGATATTATAAAAAAGACGAGAGGGGCGCCTGGGTGGCTCAGTCATTAAGCGTCTGCCTTCGGCTCAGGTCATGGTCCCGGGGTCCTGGGATCGAGCCCCGCATCGGGCTCACCGCTCGGCGGGAAGCCTGCCTCTCCCCCCTCCACTCCCCCTGCCTGTGCTCCTCTCTAACTGTGTCTCTCTCTGTCAAATAAATAAATAAAATCTTTAAAAAAAAAAAAAAAAGACGAGATTACAAATTTCCATGAAGGTGGGAGAAAAGGGAATCTTGGATGCTGTTGGTGGGGATGTAAATTGGTACAGCCATTACAGAAAACAGTATGGAGTTTTCTCAAAAAAATTAACAATACAACTACCATATGATCCATCAATCCCCTATTGGTTATATTTCCAAGGGAAACTAAATCGGTATCTCAAAGAGATCTGCACTGCTGTGTTTATTGCAGCCTTATTCCCAACAGCCAAGATAGGGAAACAACCTGTGTGTCCAACAGATGAATGGATTAAGATGTGATAAACACATACATGTACATAGATATAACATCACTTAGAATACAGCATACCTGAAGTGACCCCATTATATGTTGCCCTCTCAGACCACCATCACTCCTTACTTTAGTCTCCTTGATGATGCAGATCCATGAACTCTATGTTATTTTTTCTGTTATTCTGGATTCCTGGCCAGACTTTTTTGCTGTGAACATCCAAACAGGATAGATCTGATTGGCTCAATTGTCATCATATAATACGTAGTTATTAAATATTAAATAAAATGTCAGCATCCCATTATCCTACTGACTGGGTGGTGGTCACTTTTTTTCTCATATAGTATTTACACAGGTAATTGGAACATGTGATACAAGTATAGTGAACTTAGTGGGGAACAAAAAAAAAAACTTTCAAAAAGGGATTGAGTGTGGCAGGTAGTCTAAAATTTCCCAGGCAAAATTATCTTAATTGGCAGGCACCTTGTATGGCTTTTAAAAATAAGTATTTCTTAAGTTTCCCTGGAATGAAGTCAGCCCTTTTAGGTTTCATAAATGTCTTTCAATTATGATTTTTTTATTCCTTCTGTTCCAATCAATTTTTGTCATCCATGGCAAACTGATCAGTTTACACTGTCAATAGCAATGCATGTGAATTCTTTTTTTCCTACAGACTTGTCTGCATTTGAGATTCTCACCTCTTGCTGAATTGTTATTCCTAATGCACTGATTTGAGATGCTAACATATTTATATAGCAAATCCTTACATCTGTTTCAGTTTCCAGGCTTTCTATTCTGTTCAGTTAATCTATTTTCCTAATACTGCTGAGGTTACTGCACAAATTACATGTTGTTTTAACAGTGTGTCTTTACAGTATAATTTGATATTTGTTAGACTTTGTTCCTCTATGGAAAAGACTGAGTCCCCAAATAAATGTTTTCTTCCTTTTCTCTAATAAATAATTATGTTTATGAGAAATCATTTCTTTTCATGGGCGTTCTCATGCATTGTGTAAGCTCTCAAAAACACTGTTGAATAGTACTGATAATGAACACCTTGCCTTGTTACTAATTTTAGTTTTATGTTTTGAAAGTTACACCACTTAGTATGATTTTTGCCCTAACTTTTTGGTAGATACCTTTAGCGAGATAAAGAAATTCACTCCTATTTTTTATTAAATTTTATTGAAATGCTCTTTAAATTTAGTAAGGGTATCTAAGTAAATGAGAGGGAAAATTATTCAAAAGTTAATTTGTATCATGAACTTTTCTAATATTGAACCATTTTCCCTTTTTTTTTCCTTTCTTGTTATTCAGTAGTTTGGATCAGACCCAATTTTATTTTTTGGTACCTTTTTTTCCTGTTATGTAATCAAAGTTTTCTTCATGTGCTATAGTGAATTGGTTGTGTTTTTCTCTTATACATTTACCAAACCAGTTCAATATTATAGAGAGTCTAGTTCATGAATTTTTGGTGTATTGTGCATATAGAACTGTGTAAGCATGGTGTCTTTTGGGGTACAGGATTTTTTTACCTATTCGTTTCTATAATCTTTACTGGTTGTGCCATCATCCTAAATTCTATAAATACATTCTACAATGTGTACTGTATTTTAATTACAAGTATTGCTGAAAAAATTTGTGGTTTATAATTTTAAGTATTTATAAAAATTGTTATTCTGAATATTCAGCTGAATAAAGTAACTTCTATTCAGGATGGTTAATTTAGGATAAATTCTAGGAATTAAATTGTGGTCCAGAGATTTTACAGTATTTTAGGATTTTCAGTTTATATTACCAAATCACCCTCCATAATTTTGCATTATGGATCCCAAATATTTTTTTGCATACTCAATTTCTGAAGCATCTGAGCTGAAAAAAATGTTATTTCCTTGCTAATTCTGTGCTGGGAATTTAGAAGAGTTCATGATGTTTGAGCAGGTTAGTAACAATACACATTTTGACAGTAAATACAGAAATTTAGAATTGCTCAGTGGAGAAGTGAGCTAAGTGAACAAGCAGAAAACGGGGTAGTTGTTCTATAGACCTGAAAGCAGTGCCTCCTGAACCCTATGTGACACTCCTCAGTGACTTCATCTAAAACCCTAGGAGAACAGAGCATGGAAATATTTGAAGGGCTTTAGATTATACATATACACAATGGGAGTTCTGAAAAGTATTTGTGTTGAACCTTTTCCATGAGTATAGGACTGCCAGTCAAGTACACAGAAATCTAAGGCATGATTTTTTAAGATATCACTATAAAAGAGGTCTTTATTTTATTCACTGTATACCAATTTTATAACATATTTAATGGGCTTTCATAGTTGTATTATATGTAATACCTCTTTTGATTAAGATATTTCATCAATACTATATAATCAATTTATTTATCAAAATCAGGAGTTGGCAAATTACGTTTTCTGAGTCAAATTAAACAGACCCACAGCCTGTTTTTGTACAACCTGTAAGCTAAGAGTGTTTTTTACATTTTTATGTGATTTTTGAAAAAAATCAAAATAAGAGTACTATTTTATGCCCTGTAAAATTGTATGAAATCCAAATTTAGTGTGCATAAATAAAGTTTTATTGGAATACAGTCACTTATTTGTTTACATACTCTTTGTTATCATTCTAATGCTATAAGAGCAAAGTTGAATAGTTGGGACAGAGACCATATAGTTCATAAAGCTCAACATATTTACAATTTGAACCCTTAGAGAAAAAGTTCCATACCCCTGATCTAAACCAAAGGCAGAATTTGGACTTTTTTTCATGGTTGGTAAAATGTTTTCCTCTTTTTGACATTTCTTTTTTCTTGATCCCAAATTCTGACTTGCTCTTCATTACTTAACCATCAGTATTATCCCTCATTGTGCTTTCTTTTGTGCCCATCAGTTCATCAACTATTATCTAGGTATTTGTAGTGAACCATAAAGTGAAAATTCCTTTTCTTGATGTTTGAATTTATTTTTGACCTGTTTAAAACACTTCTATAATGTTATTTCATTACTATTAATTACCTTAAGATCTATAACTGCTTTTATAAGTAATCATACCTGTTTATATTGTAATACCTTTGATTAAGAATACATTTCTAGTTTCTATGCATATCTATTTCTACATTTATTTATTACTTACTAATTTTTCTGTTTCACTCCATTCTCTAACATTCCTTCCATTGCTGTTAGCAGAATGCATGTTTGTGGTTTGTTTGCTTCTTTTTAAATCTTGCCTGCTAATGAATGAATGAATGAATGGATGAATAAATAAATAAATAAATAAATAGTGCATTCCTGAGAATGACTTTCTGTTACAATCACAAGTAAATGTCAGTTTGTCCTGGAAAATATTTTTGGATAATACCCTTCCTTTTTAAGGCTATATTCTATGTTGTCTTAGGTTGATATAGTTAATAAATTTGAGATAACAGATTTTGAAGCCAAGGAACTTCTCTTGTAAATTTGGATGATTCTTTACTTTTTCTTTATAAAATAATAGGACATACTTTGGTAATAGTTTCTCTTTGTTCCTCTTACATGGGATAGGTGCAAGTATCTATGATTTGTAGTATTTTGCTTAAATTTTTATGAAGCATTTTTTAGTTTAATCTATATTGATTTTCTTCATTTTGTTCTGTCTTCTGGCTCCATAACAAAATGACTTGAATGTTGAGCCACAATATTCTATACCTCTTGTCTGTGGTCTTTTCTCCCAATCTGTTCAGCATTCCATTAGTTTCTGTTGAATTCTGTGTATTTCCCATTTTGTTTACATATTTTAATTCAGTATTATATGGGTTTTATTAAGTGATTATTTTTATATTGATTGTATCAGATAAGACTTCCAGTGTCACTTTGAATTGTACTGTGGTAGAATTTAGTTCATTTTATTCTTGTTTCATAGCTTCAACACATTTTCTTTTAATCCTCTTGAAAAGAAAAAAAAAGTCATTTTCCATACTGTATGTGAATTTTCTGTGAAAGCTTTATATTTGAAACAACTTTGAGTCATACAATATATAGAGATTTCTTCTTCAATATCTGTAGAACATTTTATTTTTTTATTTTTTATTTATTTTTATTATTTTTAAAGATTTTATTAATTTGAGAGAGAGACTGAGAGAGAGAGCACATGAGAGGGGGGAGGCTCAGGAGGGTCAGAGGGAGAAGCAGACTCCCTGCCGAGCAGGGAGCCCGATGCGGGACTCCATCCAGGGACTCCAGGATCATGACCTGAGCTGAAGGCGGTTGCTTAACCAACTGAGCCACCCAGGCACCCTCTGTAGAACACTTTAAAGTGTAGGTATATCAGTTCAATGTTTGCATTTTTTAAGTAGCCTCTTTCCCACTACATTTTGTTCTGGGAACTCATGGCCTTGACTTATGTGTTGCATTTGCTTTCCATTTTCCATAAATTTCTTCCATAAATTCTTCCTGTGTTTTGTACCACATTTGTTTTCTCTATAAATGATCTGCAATTCTACATTTGCTAATGATTTTCCTTTACTTGTCTTCATTCTTTAGGATTATCTATTTTCCGTTTTCTTTCCTATCCTTTCTTGGGATATCATGAGGGAAAATTAATTCATGTAGCTAATGTCTCATAATAATCAACAGTTTTAATGATACTCTCTGTTCATTATAATTATTTAATTTTAGTATTTAATATATATGCATATATTTTCTCACAGTTGATTTGTTAGTCATTAGTATCAAAATATTTATAATTCTCAAAAAAGTAATAATGTTTGATGCTTGGAAATTGAATGTGGTGGGGAAAGAATAGCTGTTTATAGTACCAGAGCTCCTTCTCCAAGCAGTATGTATCTGGGGCCAACCTCTGGTGATCTTGAGATCTTTCCACCAGCTCTCTTCAGTTACCTTCCTATTCATCACTTACCTTGGAGGCCAAAGGCAGTCATTGAAAGAAGCAGTTTCTCAGTAGAAACCAGCTGCATACTTTTGATTTGATTTGATTTCACACTGGTACTGTTCTTCTGAAGCCTATCCCATCTACTTTGTTCTGAATTAGTCACCCATTATGGTGCTTGTGTTGGGTAAGTGATTCAGATCAACTGACCTTGTCTCCTAGGATGACTTCTGTTAAATAGTGAATGCTGATCAGCTAATGGCTCCATTTCCTATCTTATGGTTGTTTTCATGAAAAAATAGAATCAGGAAGTTGCTAGCTTTCATTTTTTTCTCTTGTTCTGTAAATTCTAGTTAAGTTATTTTCCTTTTTAAAATATTTTGCTATTTTATAATTGTAGTTGTTGATTTTTATTGGAGAGAATATTTTTACATCAGGAATTGAGCTAAGTTCTTTACATGTATTATCTCACTTAATTATCATAAAAAAAATCTATACATTATTATTAATGTATCTACTTTACAGAAAGAAATTGAGACTCTTAGAAGTTATATAAATTGCTACCATGGACACAATTGGTAAATGACAGAGCCAGAAATCAAATCCAAATTTTTCTGACTATAGATATGAATGGATGCTATGTTAAACAACTTTTGCCAGTGAGGTTGTAGTGAATAGAGAGTAGGTACTTTAGCTTAACTTTTGTCCTTCATATTTTTTTTCAAAATCTAATAGATTGTTATAAATACTCAGTGTTCATTTATTTTCTTAACTGGGTTATACTTTTAAAAACTCAAAAATTGGTTTATTCCTTTTTTTTCCATTTTAATAATAAAAATCAGAATGGTCCTTTTCACCATTGCAAGATACGTATAATTCTAGAATAACTTTAAAGTCTAGTGCTTAGTGCAGGGAAAAAGTAAATACATAAAATTGTTTGCTGAAATTCCTTTGTGTCCTCTCATGTTGGAAGGTTGATGATGTAAGAAATACTATGATGTTTGCACAGCATGACATCTGCAAAGAGAGGGGTTCTAGGAATACTTTTCATTTCATATTTCCATCTAAATTGTGTTATATGCATAGATTTTAGATTGCAGGAAGTTTGTGGATAATTATCCCTTTTATGTTGAATTTTATTTTATGAGAATTTATTTGTTAAGTATATAAAATGTGTATTAAAAATGGATAATGTAAAACAAATTATTGCTAATCCATCCATGTGGAATTTATCAGGGAGATTTAGAGGAAAAAAACAAAATTAAATCACAACAATATCAAAACAAACCTATATTATAGCACCATCAATACTTACATGTTGCTATCTTCCATTCTGTGAGAAAAGGTTTTTGGGTAGTTTTGATGCAGGCAGGCCAGGTTCAAGGACCCAGAGTGGGTCCCACAGGACTAGCCAAGAGGGTCCTTGGCTTCTTGCAGGATGGAAATCGAACACCATGAGCCAAGAGGAAGTAAGAGCAGAGTTTCTTGAAAACATAGAGCAGATATAGACAGAGTAACTGAGAGACTCACAAAGGAAAAGGTACATGAGCCTCATCTTTGCTTGGGGTCTGGAATTTTTATTGAGGATAGTGATCTGGTGTAGGTGTCCTCTCAGGCATCCAGGAATTGATTCAACAAGGACGAGTGCTCAGGTGTCTTCCATAAGTCATTTATGCCTGGAGCCAGGGGTCTTGAAAAATGTTCATGGTAACCTCACCGGGACACCCCTTACATGTTATCTTTTGCGTTGGAAGACTCCAAAGAAATCATTAACTCCTTGACCTTTGCAAGGTGGACATTCATTGAAGCATGTATAAGGTGGGGGTGCAGGTTCTAGCAAGAATAGAAGCAGCAAAAGAAGCAAAGGAAAAAAAATCAGCTTTTTCTTTCATGGGGTCCCTTTGGTTTTCCTATCTCTTTCACACATTTCTCCTCATTCCTGTAGATTTCTTTGCAACATGAATTTATCTTTGATGTTACTGGAACCAGTAACCTTGGATTAGCTCTTTGATTATACTGAGTCCAAAGAGAAATTGGCTTATTTGACTACATCCGGAATTAGTATATATAAAATCCCACTGAAAAGCTACTGCCATGACAAAATACCACAAACTGGGTGACCTCAAACAATAGAAATTACTGTCTCATAGCTCTAGAGGTTAAAAGTGGAAAATCAATGTGTTGTCAGGCTATACTTCTTCTCTGTTACCTATAGGAAAGAATCCTCCCTTGCCTCTTCTAGCTTCGGAGGGTAGCTGTCCTTGGTGTTCCTTGGCTTACAGCCACATCATTTCAGTCTCTGCCTACATTATCACATGGCATTCTCCCTGTATGTCTATATTTTCACATGCCATCTTTTCCTCTATCTCTTATAAGGACAACAGTCATATATTGGATTAACGGCCTACCTTACTCCATTGTGAACACATGTTGGCTTAACTAATTACATCTACAAGGACTCTATTTCCAAATAAAGTCACATTCTGAGGTATTGGGAATTATTATGTCAACATATCTTTCTGAGGGACACAATTCAGTCTATAATGCTTTTTTATATAACATGTATAGAGCCTAAAAAGGCTCTACTTTTAGTTGGCTCTGATGAGTTGAGTTCTCTGCATATGAGACAGGTTAGGACAGTTACATCTAGGCTAACACACAGAATCTGGTGTCAGACACTAGAAACTACTGGTAGTTAAACTAATAAGAAAAATCATCTGAGACCATTTTTGGCTTTTTCATTTCTAATAGACACAAAAATTATGAAAAATTTTCTTTTACCTTCCTTATATTTACTATATCACTTTCTTGTTATTTGAAAATATTTTATTTCTGAAAATATTCTGATAAAACCTTTGATTTCTTTACCATCTGACCTCTTATTCAACTCTGCCTGCTATCCACTGATACTATTAGATAACCACATTCAACCTATTTTAACATAGAGAATGTTATATAACAGATTTTTTTACACCTTATGTAGAGATAATGAGTATTTTTATTTTACTGTCAGTGTAGTCATATCATTTTCTTTATCACGGTTAAGCTGAGAGGAACAATCAAAACATATTGAAATAAAAAAATAAAATTGTTAAGTCATAAAGGAAGAGTGTGCATGGTTGGTAGGAATAAGACTTCCAAAATGAGTTTTCTTAAGTTTAATATCCTAGTAATCAGCTCTTAAAATTATGGCAAAGGTATAAAATTTCAATATTCTTATATAAATTCCAAATATAAAAGCCACATTTTTTAAATCTCACTTTTATCTAGATGCGTAATTCTATAGTTATTACATTAAATTACTCTTTTGGACATTATGGTGAAATCCATTAATACCTTTCATCAGACTTCAGAGATCTCAGTGAAATATTTGTATATTCAATAATTGGGAAGAGTCACACAAAGAATATTTTTCTTAGGCCAAATTAATAATTACTTTGATATTGAAGTGGCATCATCATCATAGAATGAAAGAATCCCTGAATGGCAAACGGTAGTGAATATCACCTTGTCACCCAGTTTAGTAGCTGATGCATAAATTCCCTTTCCAAATTAATATGTATTGAGAATAAACAATATTCAAAACACTATTCTGAACAGGCAAATAAAGTATCAGAATGTGTAGCTCAACAGTTGAATAATCATTGGTGATTCTCTGATGACCCTATTTGCTTACTAGTTTTTTCCTCTTGAACTTCAAAATCATACTACTCTTCTATACTTCCTGTTTTACTGACGTCCTCTATATTATAACAGTGGAAAAGTAAAGAGAAGGGAGTTCATGATTAGTAATCAGCCAAAGAAGACATAGATGAGACCTTAGGTATGTGACTGACAAAGAAACCAAATTAGAATTACCAAAAGAAAATTAGACAATCCTATGATAGATTATCTCACAATTTATCCTAATTTTGAATAATATAAAATCTACACTGAAGATGTAGAGAGGCTCTATCACAATTTAAAGCATTTGTAAAAATAAAAAATATGTGACTTATATATTGCAATATAGGTATTCATTTTTGTCTATTAAAAGTGGCCTACTGAGGAGCTATCAAACTTAACACCATATTGAACACCAAATTCACTTTAAGATTTGAAATTTATATGTGGTACACCCACATCCAAATTCTGAATTGAGATGAAAATGAGGATATGGTAATTTATAAATCTTCTTAAAGTAAGACAAAACAGGTCATAAGGCAATCATGCCTAAATTGAGAAACAAAGGAAGTGAAGGAATGTTTCTTTTTGACACCTTCATAGAAATAGGATTTAATTCTAACCGAAGTTGTACTTTAAGCCTTTTATAGTTAAAGTTGGCAAATAAAACAACTTTAATGAATTATCTTACTGTCCTTTCACAAACCAATCAATAACAACTCTTTCCCTCTAGAGATAATTAAAGTTGATCTAATTAAAGTTGATCTAATTAGATTGTCTTCACTTACAAACATGCCATGTTAATAGTTAATTTATTATCACACCTAGTTCACCTCTTGGCATTATTATAGTGTAATAATGGAATTATTGTTGCAAATTTTATAACAAACTATATATAGAAGCCTAATATTTTTGCTTGAGGCAGGATTCCTTCTTTATTGTGAGTTATAATTAACAAATATAGCTCATTCTCTGTCACACCATGTAAACTTGGGCAAGCACAGTCAACTACATATCCTTAAAACATTCAAGTTTAAATGTTGAATACAGCTGATACTTTTTATACCAGGAAGCTGTATGTATGAATGTATTAATGCATGTATTATTTACCATCTTGTACAATGTTTTATATTTATATAATGAAATATGAAGAATTACTATCAACATAATCTTTTATAATCAAGAAGAAAGAAATATACTTAAAATTTAAATATTTTATATTGTTATTTGAAGCTTACAGTCATCAGCAAACATTTCTTGAGATTTTATTTTGCATTGCAATATGCCGGTTAACAGTTTATGGTAGTGAACTATAATTATGATGCCACGGTATATACGGTATTTAATTCAGAGCTTAATTGGCATGTGTGCAGATTGTAACCTATAGAGTAAGGGAATTCTTTTATGTTGTTTCATGAAACAGAAACATGGAGCAGAAGAGTCCCCCAAATCAGCCATTATTGTACTGCCATCCTGATATATGCCATGTGCATATGTCACCTGAGATATTATTTATTTTTTAAATGTCCTTCAAACTGATTCGTATGTAACATATATTTAATTTTTTTTTTCAGTGTACCTACATATTTATTATTTTCTTTGTTCAACATTCCTATTTGTACCTAAGAACTGCCTCCTGGAGTAATTTTCTTTTTCTTGAAATAAAGAGTTTAAAAGCACTTTTAATAAGGGAATTTTGATACAAAGGTCTCATAAGTTTTTTTTTTACTTTTGTTTCACCTTCATTTAGAAACTATAGTCAGCTATAGTTGTTATGTAGTTGTGCACTTCCTAATGAAAAATTTGTCCTGTTTCAATCTTTTTTGTTGGTTTTGAGAAGTCTTATTATCCTACTTTTCATTCCTTTATAAAAAATTTGTCCTTGGTTTTAAAAAAACTCTTCTTTTTTAGAAGATTGTTTTTAAGGTATTCTTTTAATACTTATTCTTTGAGTAGATTGTTTTTTGTTTATCTGCTTAAGATCTGTCTCAGTCTAAGGATAGCTATGTTTAATTATTTATGAGAAACTCATAATCTTAATCTCATTGATTACTATCTTTTCCCATTTCTCTCTCTTCGGTCCTGGTCCTTCTGGAGCTAGCAAGGCCTTCTGAAATCTCTCCTTCCTGGGCCAAACCTTTTCTTCATTATACCAATCCTTTTTTTTTTTTTGAGCCACAGTGATTCTTTCTGGCTAATTTCTTCAAATCTATTTTCTCTTCCACTGTGTCCAGTCTAATATTTTACTTAACCTGTCACTTGAGATGGGAATATTAATTCTTTATTTCTAGAAGTATCTGGATTTTCTTTAATTTTGCTTAATCACGTTTTACCACTTCTTATTCCTTGGTAATGTTCATTTCATATTTTATATATAAAATATTAATATTTGCATTTTTCATATCTTATTTTGCAGGTTTTTTCTTGATGGTCCTCATTCAATTTCTCATATTTCTCATATTTTGTGATTTTTGTCTTTATTAATTGTTATTCTTTTCTTTCTCTTTCTTTCTTGGACATTATAAGACTTTGACTTTTATCTGAGAGTAATCTTTAATCTCTAGATTTTAAATGTGTTTTCCAGTTAGGGTTTGCCTTTGCTTATATCAGGTTCCCAGGGACATTACAATCCAAGATCACTTTAAATGAAATTTTCAGCTCTCATTTTTCGGGCCTCACAGGTAGAATAAATTCCTGTCTGAGAACCATGTTGTTGGGAGCTCTCAGAGGATGCTTTTTTATTTCTGTTTAATTTAAAGCTAAAGTCAAAATCGGCAGACTTCTCATAGCTTCATCTGCAGGGTAGGTTTCTTACTAGTTCACCTCTGGAGAGTCATGTCTAGATGATTCTAACTATATTGAGGGATCTCCACACATATCTCCCCACAAGGCATGGATCCCAGGTTGATCTCTAATCCCCCATGGAAACCCAAGCTCTAGGCTATCAGGAATTAGTATATGTCTATAGTGCACTACCTATTACCTTTCATTTACTTTTCTGTATTTATATTTGCCATCCCTTCTGGGCTCCCAAAATTTCTCTTACTCTTCAGTTAGTTCATTCAGGTGTTCTAAAAAACATATTTTAAAACATCTTATGAGGGGCGCCTGGGTGGCTCAGTCGTTAAGCGTCTGCCTTGGGCTCAGGTCATGATCCCAGGGTTCCTTCTCCCTCTCCCGCTTCCCCTGCTTGTGTTCTCTCTCTCGCTGTCTCTCTCTCTCTGTCAAATAAATAAAAATCTTTTAAAAAAATAAATAAAAGATCTTATGAAACAATTTTAAGTGTTTGATAGTGAAAGTTTTTCCTATAGATAACTAGACATCCTACTCCTGAAAGGGGTGCCTCACATTTTATACTGAAATGAATTTAACTTTGCCTTAACCAATAATATCTGTGAATTCAACAGTTGGCTATTCTAGTAAATATGTTAAAGTACACTTAAGAAAAATACATGTGCTTACAAAGGCATATACCCGTGTGTTTCATAAAATCCTTCTTTTAATAGCTGGGATATGTGTAACATTTGTTGAAATGTGGGAATAATAAAGAGGGCTAGTCTGAATCCTATTTCTATCACTGACTAGCTATTTGAACTTTGGGAAAATACTAAAAATTCTGTATATATAATTTATTCATTATAAAACCAATAAAATTATATTTATTTAAAATACCCATTTGATGGTTAAATAGGGTTATTTATATTCAGTTCTTACCATAACTCTTGAAACATAGTAAGTGAGTAATTATAATTCACTAATTTATTCAAAGCATGTTTATTTAGTTCTGTCTATGTTTAGGTATTCTTTTAGATGTGGTGAATATACAGATGCACAATACAGACACAATTGCTGTCCTCATGAAAAGACAAGCAATGAACTAATAAATATGTGAAATATGTTGGTAGTACCGCATGTTATATTATGAAGAAAAATAGAAAAATGATGCTGGATAGGAGAGGTGACTAGGGAAGGAACATTATTTTACATAAAGTAGTTATGAGAAGCCTTTCTAGTAGAATAAAAAAGGCCAGATCATTCAATGTCTTGTAGATGATGTCATGGAGTTTCTATTTCATTCTGTTTTGTCATGGAGAAACTATAGGAAAATACTGAGCATAAGGATGACAGAATCCAGTTGAAGTTTTATACAGATCAATCTGGCTGTTCCAGAGAAAATAAAATGTGGAAGAATTACAATAGTGAAAACTAGTAGAGCAATTAGAAGTCATTTTAGTAATGAAAGTGAGAGATTATAGTAACTTGGGTTAAGAGAGGTTGTGGAGGTAATGAGAAGCATTTGGATATCTTCATTATATTCTGATGTTAGAACTAACAGAATTGGTGATAGATTGGATATAGGGTGTGAAGGAAAGATGTCAAAAGTGAGCCATAGGTTTTTAGCATGAGCACTAGGTAAATTATATGACATTTATTTTTTTTAAAGATTTTATTTATTTATTTGACAGAGAGAGAGAGAGAGGGAACACAAGCAGGGGGAAGAGCAGAGGGAGAGGGAGAAGCAGGCTTCCCACAGAGCAAGGAGCCCGATGCGGGGCTTGATCCCAGGACCCCGGGATCATGACCTGAGCCGAAGGCAGACGCTTAACCGACTGAGCCACCCAGGCGCCCCTATGACATTTATTAAGGTGGATTATGGAAGTCATAGATATGAGTCATGGGATAGATGGCCATACATGTCATCTCAGTTTGCCTAGGAAGGTCCTGTATCCCAGCCACTTTAGCATCATTCCTAGATTTTAATTTTTAATTAATTAATTAATTAATTTTTTCAAAGATTTTATTTATTTATTTGACAGAGAGAGACACAGCGAGAGAGGGAACACAAGCAGGGGGAATGGGAGAGGGAGAAGCAAGCTTCCCGCGGAGCAGGGAGCCTGCTGTAGGGCTCCGTCTCAGGACCCTGGGCTCATGACCTGAGCCAAAGGCAGACGCTTAACGACTGAGCCACCCAGGCGCCCCTAGATTTTAATTTTTTAATGATGTATATTTTTATAGTATTTTCATTCAAATAAGCTCATTTGGTTTGATTGACCTCTATTTTGTATGTTCAGCGTCTGCCATTGCCTTGTCTAATAGTGTGTGATTGTCTTGTCTAAATGCACATGCATTTTCCCTGTAGTTATATCAGTTATTGCTTCATGTATTTTGATGCTCTAAGCTGCACCTACATTCATAATTGTTCATTTTCTTAATTGAGCCATTTAAGATTATTAAATTATTTGATTTCTCCTTGGTAATATTCTTTGTTCTAAGTATACTCTGATATTAATATAGCCACTCCTACTTTCTTTTGATCAGTGCTCACATAGCATAACTTTTCTATTATTAACTTTTAACTTATTTATATTATTATAATTAAAGTGGGTTTCTTGTAGGCAGTGTGAAATTGAGTGCAATTTTTAAAAATCCAATTTGAGAATCTCTGTCTTTGAATTGGTGTGCTTGCATCATTTGTATTTAATATAATTGTTGATATGGTAGGATGTAGGTTTACCATTTTATTATTTATCTTCTGTTTATATTTTACCCTCTGCTCCTTGTTTACCTTTGATTTTTTTATTACTTATATTTTATTATCTGATTTTATTTTTATTTTTTTTATTTTTATTTTTATTTTTTTTAAAGATTTTATTTATTTATTTGAGAGAGAGCACATGAGAGGGGGGAGGGTCAGAGGGAGAAGCAGACTCCCTGCTGAGCAGGGAGCCCGATGTGGGACTCGATCCAGGGACTCCGGGATCATGACCTGAGCCGAAGGCAGTCGCTTAACCAACTGAGCCACCCAGGCGCCCTTATTATCTGATTTTAATCTGTTTACTGGCTTTTGGCTATATTTTGTTGTTTTAGTTTTCTTGTGGTCATTTCTAAGGGATATATACACATACTTTAGTCTAATTAGAGTTAATATTATACAATCACAAGTAAAACATAGAGCCTGGGTATATACACCTTGAAAGTCACCTGCACAATTTTATTTTTTTTTTTTATCAGCCATACATACTTAGAAAACTTAAAAGGTGAACTATAGACTCTTGTATTTACTGAGATATTTACCATTTTCTGTTGCTTTCTTATTCATAAAGTTCCATATTTCTCTTTGGAATCACTTCCCTTCAACATAAAGACCTAAAATAAATTAGCATTTATTTTAGAGCAGTTTTGCTGGTTATGGATCCTCTTAGTTTTCTGTCTTTATTTATTTAGCTATGTATCTAAAGCACATTTTCATTTGATATAAAAACCTAGGTTGACATTTCATCTAACACTTTATAGACATTGTTCTTTTATCGTATGCTGCTATTTTTTTTTATGTTATGTTAGTCATCATACAGTACATCATTAGTTTTTGATGTAGTGTTCCATGATTCATTGTTTGAGTATAACACCCAGTGCTCCATGCAGTACGTGCCCTCCTTAATACCCTTAATACCCATGGTTTCTACTGAAAATCTACTGCCATTTAAGTCATCATACCTTTATATACAGCATGCCAATTTTCTTTTATTGCTTTAACATTTTTTAATTTCTATTTTATTTTCTGCAATTTGATTATATTATGGCTGAATGGGTGTATATATATATATATATGTATATATGGATTTTATTCTCTGTGGGATCTGCTCAGCTTCTTGAAGCATTCAATTTATTATTTTTTCCAATTTGCAAGATGTGCAGAATGTATTTCTTCAAATGTTTGTGATATGCCAGTCACCTTCTCCTGTCTCTCTAGGACTTCAATGACAAGAGTATTAGGCCTTTTGCACTTGATCTTAGCCAAAAGGCCGAGAAGCAATGAGAGTATTAGGCCTTTTGATATTGTCCTAAGGTCTTTGTAAATCTCCTCATTTGTTTGTTTCACTCTGTTTGTCATATATGTATTAGTTTCTTAGGGCTTCTGTAACAAAGTACCACAAACTATCTGGCTTAACACAGCAGAAACATATTCTCTCATGGTTTTGGAGGCTAGAAGTCAAAAATCAGGATGTCAGCAGGATAATGCTCCCTCTGAGACTCTGGGTAGCATCCTTCCTTGCTTCTTCATAGCTTCTGGTGGTAGCCATTAATCACTGGCATCCTTGATTTGTAGCTACATCCTTCCAATCTCTGCCTCTGTCATCACATGGTATTCTTCCTGTGAGTCTGTCTCCCCTTTTTGTAAGGACACCAGTCATATTGGATTAGGGGCTTATTCTACCCTAGTATGACTCGTCTTAACTAATAACATGTGCAGTGACTCCGTTTCCAATAGAGTCACATTCTAAGGTTCTGGGATGGACATGAATTTTGGGGGGAATATTATCTAACCCAGGAAAAAATTGTATAATTTCTACTGGTATATAGAAAATTTCACTGGTCCACTGACTGTTGTCATCTCCATTCTGATATTGAGGCCATTACAGTGAATTTTTTATTTCAGATATTGTAATTTTTGGCTAAAAATTTCAGTTATTCCTTTTATTTTTAATTTTCTTCTGGAAATTTTCCACTTTATATTCAGTTGATACTGTTCAGTTTTATGTTATAAAGGATAATTATGATAGCTGATTTAAAGATTTTTTTATAATTCTAACCTCTGAGTCATCTCAGTTGATCCACCATAATGCTACAAGATAAGCACTAAAGGATGGTCTTCAAGTTAAAGAAAAATGACATAATCTAGGTGTTAATATCTTTTGATTTCCCCTTTCTCTTAAATATGTTCAGATTTTCACAATTCTTAGTATTTAAGAAAATTTGGATTGTCTCCTAGAAATTCTGACCATTATTCCTTGGTTACCTGAGCCCTTTTCTGTCCTATAGAAAATTTTATTTTTGTTTTACTAGGTCTATGGACTGAATTGTGTCTTCCCAAAATTTGTATGTTGAAGTCCTAATTCTCAATGTGACTGTATTTAGAGATGGGGCCTTAAGTACATAACTAAGGTTAAGTTAGAACCTAATCCATTAGGACTAGTGCCTTTTTTTTAATTGGATATTCTGATACATGCTTTTAATATTCATTTTTCCAACTTTGTAAGTAACTAAGATCTTTATAATAATTCTTTGATGTTCAACTCAGCTATATATATTTTTTTATTGTTATGTTAATCACCATACATTACATCATTAGTTTTTGATGTAGTGTTCCATGATTCATTGTTTGCATATAACACCCAGTGCTTCATGCAGTACGTGCCGTCTTTAATACCCATCACCAGACTAGCCCATCCCCCCACCTCCTCTCTAGAACCCTCAGTTTGTTTCTCAGAGTCCATAGTCTCTCATCGTTCATCTCCCCTTCCGATTTCCCCCCCTTCATTCTTCCCCTCCTGCTAGTGTCCTTATAAGAAAAGGAAGAGACGCCATAGCTCTTTCTTTTCCCATGCATGCAGAAGAAAGGGCATATGAAGACACAGCAAGAAGGTGGCTACCTGAAAGCCAGGAAAGGGGATTTTACTAGAAAGTAAACTTGCTGGGCTTAATTTTAATCTAGGTTAGTTTTGCTGCATTTGAATCTAAGCCTTCTTGCCTCCAGAACTGTGAAAAAATAAATTTCTGTTATTTAAGCCACCCAGTGGGTGGTATCTTGTTTTGGCAGACCAATACAGTAGACAATCAACTAGTTTAAACTGAAAGTTTTATCTTGCTTTTTATGAGTGGTGGCTGCAATGTAAGTACATTTTTCAATTTCTTTGCTATGATGTTTGGATTCACCAGCATATGCACCACTCAGAAGTTAGACTGGGATTTGATCACTGGTATATAAGATATTTCAATTCCTAATGTCTTTATTATGCTGTGTGTGTGTATATGTGTGTGTGTGTGTGTGTGTGTGTTACATATGTGCACAGCTTGATCGTAAGGCCCAGGATTTATGTCAGTCCATATGCGAAATTAGGGGATGCCTTTATCTTTGGGTTTCATCCCATACTTTCTGAAACCATTCATTGTTCCTCTATCTAAAAGGATGTGATGTTCAAAAATTAAAAAAAAAGATATGATTTTCTTAGAGTTTTAGCCTCTTCTAATGTAATACTGCTGTTTTCCCACACCCAGATTGTAAACACTGCCACATTCCTAGGACAGTGATCCTCTTCCTTCATTTTCAGTCAGCAAAGGGGAGTGGAGTACTTTTCCTGTTCTATAATTATGACCCACTTTCCAGCATCCCTCTTCTATCTTTAAAACTCATGTGGTTAGGTTGGGTCCATCCTGATAATTCAAAATAATTTCCCTATTTTAAAGTAAGCTGATTAAGAACCTTAATACCATTTGTAAATTTAACTCCCTTCCATCCTATAAGGAAACAGGTTCCAGGGAGTGGGATGTGGACATCTTTGGGGAATTGAAATCTTTGATGGAGATGAAAGATCTTAAAATCTATATTCCAGTGCCGTAGGAACTAGGTTTTATTGAGGAATAAGACAGGTAACTCAGTGACTATCGTACACTTTTGATAATCTTTTATACACCTTTATCCTGGGTGGTATAGGAAACAAAAAGGAATATAAATTTTAGATTGATACTTTATAGAAGTATTTCAAAAAGTGGTTGAGTTTTGAAGGATAAGTTGTAGGAATAAAGATAAATAAAAAGGAAAGTACATTGGAAGAAATTGAAAATGAGACGTTACACACATTCAGCAAAATGCAAGTGGTTTACTATGGCTAAAGGGATGTAAAGTGTGTCTGTGAGTGCTAATTTGAGGATACTAGCAAGCTGTAGATTATCACATGTTTGAAGGAACATATATGTTCAATAAAGGACATTTACTTTTTTATTTTTTTTAAATTTATTTTATTTATTTGACAGAGAGAGACACAGCGAGAGAGGGAACACAAGCAGGGGGAGTGGGAGAGGGAGAAGCAGGCTTCCTGTGGAGCAGGGAGCCCGATGTAGGGCTCAATCCCAGGACCCTGGGATCATGACCTGAGCTGAAGGCAGATGCCTAAAGACTGAGCCACCCAGGCGCCCCTGTTTTTAAAAGCCGTAGGAAAGTAAAACTTCATGTTCATGCAGATAAATGACTGGATTAGATGTGTTCTATAAGATCCTCCATCCTCCATAACTACTACTATTAGAAGCAATGTGGTAGTTCTATAAAGAAGCAGGAAAATTATTTAAATCTATGCAGGAAATGATCTGAGTTTAAACAAAATAATAGCTTGGAAATGGAAAGAGGGCAAAAATACTTTTGGGGATTAAGAGTTGATTGGATGTGCAGGGGTGAAAAAGATAAAAGATTTAGATATTTCCTAAATTTCTTTCTTGGAAAAATTTCTGGACCTTAATGAAACTCACTCAGGTGAGAGCTATAGAAAGGGAGCAGAATAACATAAACATGATAATTAGCTTTCAACATGCTGAATTTGGAGTAGCTATGAAATATCCCAGGAGCTATTTACAGTAGGCAGGTGGATATACACATTTTAAGCCCATAAGAGAGGCCTGTACTAGGTATAATTTGCTATTTATCATTGTTCTCTGAAGCTTAGAATATAAGCTTCATGAGAGGCAAAGACTATGTCTGCTTTGTTTACTACTGTCTTTTCAGCACTTAGTATCTTCCCCAATTAGGCAATCAATAAACATGTTGAATGAATAAATCAGTTTGTATTTGACATTTAGTTTATAGGTATTGATAAGATCATCTGAGTAGATTATATAGAATGAGAACGGAGGACCAAGAGCACAGCCATCAGGAAAATGAACATTTATGTAATGTCAGTCCCATTTTATACAACTGAAATTTGAGGAGAAATAGCCTGAGATAAATGGGAATCCAGAAATTGAAGTATCCGGAGGTAAAGAAAAAGAAAGTTTCATAAAGTTCGTCAGAATGAAGTCAATGGCTACCGAGAGATCACATAAGGAAAAGAGGAAAAAAATGGTCTGCTGATCCTAATGTCACTACAAAGATCAGAAAGGCCATATTGAGAATACCAATTGGAATGATTAGACAGAAATTAGATCAAGTATGTTGAGGAATGCAGGAGAAAGGAGCAAGTGAAAAATGTTAACTTACTTGCAATGAAAGGAAGGCAAAATACAAGTTATAGTAAAAGCAAGGTACAAAATTAGCTTTTGTATATATATGCTAAATGGGATGATGGAATAATGTGGGAAAATTGAAGGACACAAGAAAAAATTGATATCAAAGAAGTACAAATTTATAAAATTTAAGTTCAAATGCTATTTCTTTGTTGATTTAATAGTGCATTTCTGAACACACACACATTGTTGAATGGACAGTTATACATAAGAGGATTAGACAAAGTTTTAATTAAGAGGGTTTTTGGTCAGTGTCTTGCAGTGAATGCTA
This sequence comes from Neomonachus schauinslandi, assembly GCF_002201575.2. NCBI lineage: Eukaryota > Metazoa > Chordata > Mammalia > Carnivora > Phocidae > Neomonachus > Neomonachus schauinslandi. Next base: position 79,604,952 of record NC_058409.1, on the reverse strand, counting down.
ATGAGGTATATTGCATACATTGAGACTGATTTTCATTTGTGCATCAACCCTGTTAATAAGAGTATCTAATTAAGACATTCATTAAAAGTCTATAATGTTAACTTAATGGGAAAAAATTCAATAGAACTCCATTAGGTTCTCCTTGTTACCTTAAAATTATACAAAAGTTTAACAAATGCCTTAATTAGTTAGTAAAGGAAAGGAATATTAAACAATTTAATTTAGGACTCTTTAATGCACGGAATAGCATTTTCTAGTGCTGATCCTTTATTTTATTGATATATAACATAGACATATTTTAAAATATCTCATAACTGATTTCATTATAGGTCAGTAGTACACATTTCTGTAGAGGATGTGGAAATGTGATGTATAAAATAAAACTCTCTTAGAGAGACTATAAAGCCTTTATAGTAGTTCTTGTGTAGGTAAAATTCTCATTATTTTGTTTCCTTCAGAGCTGGAAGTTCAAGTAGTTAATAGATACTTGCTCAGTTTTCAAAGACTGTTGACATCATGTAGTATTAGAACAAAGAAGAAAGAAGAAAGCAAAAATTTTGTTGAGATAAAAGACTTTTGGTTTTCATACAGTGATGCCTTCATGATTCCTTCAGTTCCAGTTGCAGCTGTGGTTGCATTTTTTTCCTCTTAATTTTAATTTTAATCCAGTGTTTTTCTGCTTTTTTTTTCCCTTTACATATGCTGCTTTTCCTCTTTTTTTTTGGTTAATAACAGTTTATGATTAATAATAACATTAGTAACAATATTCACCTGCAAATTGCACATAATAAACGACCTGACACAGTTGTAGAACTAAAAATCAAAGAATTTGGAGAAGGTTTATGTCAAGGAAACTGATATTTGAATGTGTATTGAAGGTCATAATACTCCTCAGTAAGTTCTGAATGCTAAAAATTAATCAAAACTAAAGATTTTAGGAACCTGCCTCTTACTTTTGGATTCTGATGATATCAAAAGTCTTAGAGAAAATACTATATGAATTATCTATTCCAAACCCACTAGTTCCTATAATCTGATACCATTCTGGATATCAAAGAATTATGTCACGTCAGTGAGGAAGTTTTGACTGGCTTACTATTAAGTTTGTGCCGAAGATTTACATCAAGTAAGGTTCCCTAGAAGTAGAGCCTGAGATGGGGAACCTTGGTCAAGTGTTGTACTGGGGGAGGGGAGTATTCTCAGTAGAAGGGGAATGAGGGAAGCAGGTAGAGGAAGGGATAAAAGCAAAGTAAGAATGCTGTTTTAGCTGGAGACTAGCTGCAGTTTGATCATACAGGAATGTGCTGAAGCGTAAACTGCACCATGGAGTTAGTACCAACTTGAAACAAGAGGAGAACTTTTTATACCTTTGCATCAGTTAGTTGGCTCAAGGCTGCCTCAGAACAGGAAAAGGAAGCCAAGAGTCCCAAAACATGCAGCGCTTATTTGTCTAAGGGCAAGTTGCTTTGTAAGGGAGTAACTTGGAGTTATCGGCTAACACAGCAGGGGGTAAAGCGTTTCTGGGTGTTCATTCTTTGAATAGCAATTCTCCTTTGTTTAAATATTCCCTTAGTTCTTGGCTTTACCTAGACTTTTTGAATTATTAGAACTTATATTTGAGTATTTATAAGTGCTGCTAGTTGATTTTCAAACTATTCCACATGCATTTTGTTTTTCCTTTTAATGAAGTTAGAAACATGATAGTCTCAGATTCACTATTTTATGATTTTTATACCTCAAAATGCCTAACTCAGAGTTTACTGGCCAAAGAAAGAAACATGTGAACAGAGACTGAACCATAATTTCTGAGTAAAATATCAGAACATTTTTACAGACTGGAAATAATAAAACTGCCTAACACATTGTGATAGCTGTTCCATTTTTTTTTAAGATTTTACTAAAACACATGCCAAAGAGTACAAATGTAGCAGAAGAGCTAAAACAAAAATAGAAAAAATATATTACAACACATTTTTTTCTCCAAGACAATGAAATATTTTATGTAAAATAGCTGATTATACTCCAGATTATTTTCTTTCATTTTTTACATAAATAAGTAGTGGTGTTCTTATTTCATCACAGTTTCTGGAAAAGCTTTCTACAGAAGGATTTGTAGGACAAACTACAGACCCTGCTGTAGTATTTTTCCTGAGTGCATAGGTGATACCCATTACCTTTATTTTGGAGAGGATACTCAAGCCTTTGAAAGCAACACCTCAGAGATGTGGTATTGTTGTTGATTTACTGTCCCGGGGAGCAGTTGTGTGTGGAGGAGAATGGTTTCAGCATGTATAAGGTAACATACAAAGTAATTCAGAACCTAACAAATTTATTTAAACATATGCCAATTGAAGCAAACAAACCAACAACTACAAATTCAAACATAGGAACAAGTAATAGCTTAAAGTTAAGGGTAATGAAAGATTCATGGAAGAGTTGGAAAATGACAATGGATATTCAAAGAATAATAAAAATTGGACAAACAGGCATGGGATACTTTATTTTAAATTTAATACAAAGATTAAATGTTGTCAGTGTATGATAGCAGAGATGTGAAATGCACGTGTGGTAAACAGTAGGCCAGGTTAGATTGGAGTTGGGTGCTGTTGCATATAAAAAAGAAAACAGTAGAAAGGGGATTATAGAGGGTTTTGCATAACAGGCTCAAGAATTATTGTCTTTTAGAGAGCAGAAATATTGGATAGACTTTTGAAATACAGAATTGATATAAACAGAACTGGACTTATAAAGATGAGGCATGGCCACAGCATTACTTTATTTATATGGTAAAGAAATAGTTCAGAGAAGCAAGTTAAGTAACAATTTTAGTGCGGTCCTGAAGTGGACACCCTAAAAATAGTAAAGATTTAATTTTATAATTGTTATTGAAAAAAAGTCACAGATGTTCCAGTCACATTGCATACAGATTTCTTTTCATTGCAACCACATCACAGAGGTCACTGACAGGCTAAATCCCACCTCTTCCTTCAAGGAACAAAGAAGAAAGGGTCTACATATGTGCTGCATGCATTTCTGCTGCTTCTTACATTGAAACCAAAAAACATGTGTGCATATATGGTATCAGTAAGATCTCTGTTCCCTTATTTCAAAATTAATTTAAGGTCATAAAGGTCATTGCTGTGATAACTAATCTGAACCATTTTGACATTTAGAATATATGTTTAGTATACAGAATCAAAGAATTACTATAGACTGGTGCCAGGAAACTGAAAATAGAATTTCATACCATGCCATAAACAGGAAACACAGTTGGCTGTGTCAAGGAGGATGTAGAATTAAGGAGCTTCAATAGGAATTAAATTGTTTTGATTCAATATGTCCTTTTATTTATAAGTCCTATTTCTTTGGCACATAAATGACATTGTGAACACTAAGGTCAAGAATGATGTCTTTGCAACCATAATATACACTATGTGCAGAGTTTTTAAATAGTGCGTTTTAAATTAAATTATTAATAGTTAATTGAAAAAGTTAAAGAACAAGAAGAGGCTGTCTTCAACTTACAAAGGGGTTGGGTTCCTAAAAGTCACATAAACCAGTGACATAGAATACTAGATACATGTTTCTCATTAAAGTAACAAAAATTGAATTTATCCCCCTATTCATTTAAACATTTATTTGTTGAGTACATACTTAGTCACTTTGCTAAATATTACTAATAAAAAAATGGAAAAGATATTAACCCTCCTCTTAAAAATACCCTTTTATAATTTAGTGGAGGAGAAAACATGACAGCAATTCAATCAACAGAGCCTGTCATATTCATAGTATAATATATGTAAAATTGAAGTGCAATGGAAATAGAGAGGCAGGTGCTTTTCTCTACTGAGGTAGACACAAAAAGCTCTACTGAACAGTCAATGGTAACGTCACTCTTCAAAGTTTGTGGAATATTATAGGTAGATTTAGATAAGAAGGAACTGAGAAAGAGCATATCAGACAGAGGATAGAGCCCATGCAATAGCCTAGGTGATTTGACAGAATGACATATTTGTGCAGAAATAACTTATGATTGAGGAAAAGGAAAATTGGCAGAAACTTAGGCCAGATAATTGATTGGGGAGTCATTGAGAAGTTTTATGCACTGGAGGAATATATACCAAATAATCAATGTCCGTATGGGGAAAAGATTAAAAACAGAGTTATTAAGAGGCTTTCACAATAGCCACGAACAAAAAACGGTAAGAACATGAACTAAGGCAGTATCATGGAGTAAAAGGAATGTTTTTTTTATTTTTTGAAAGAAAAGCAATTAAGGCAATGGAATGTTAAAGGGAGAGGATGTAATCCGGGAAAATGTTCACCTTTCTGGGCTAAATGGCCAGTTGGCTGAATGGCGTTTTATGCCAGCATGTAAGATCTAGTTAGTCCACATTATTGCCAAAGTATTGAGCTTTCATATCAATAATCTGGTGTAGTGCTGTCTCCCTGGGAACACTGGATTAGAGGGCCAGAGAGAGATTTCCCAGAATTTCCATGTTTCTCTCCCAGTGCTTAAGATAGCATGATAAAGCTGTGGTAGTGAAATGAGAGTCTTCTTTCTTTTCTTCTTTCAGTTCCCTGATTGGAAAATATTTGAGCTGGAGCCCATTTGTTTCTAGAGTGCCCCTATTCTCATTCTTTGTGTGTCATAAAAAGACTTAACCTGCAGAAGCTATTTTGTAACTGATGACAATCTTCCTAGGTTAAGCGGCATTACTTATATAACAAAGTTTTGTTCTGAATAAGATCATCTTCAAAATTTTGAAATTAATACAGATTCTCCCAAAGAGAGTGAATGTTATATAATCAGGAGCTATAGAGAATGGAGTTAAACCCAAGTTTCTGGCTTCTGTGGATTCATGAATGAAAGAAGGTGAAACAATGGAAGAGGTAATCCAGGTTGAATGGGCATTGTGGAAATAGAACATGCTAGTACACTCCTTTTTAAAACCCTTTGTCACTTCATGTTCCCATTTTCTGTAGCCAGTTCTGTTTTTCTTTGATAAACCTTATGTTTAGAACATGTTGCACAAGCACATCACATAAACAAGTGGTAAAACATGAAATGCCTGTGTAATATATTCATAAAAGGGCCACATTTTAGTGTCAAATACCAAGTTAAATTTTATGTGAAGGTTAAAAGTATTCAAATCAAATTGTGGCCTGTGGGCCCAACCCTTCTGGGTGATACTAAAGGGAAAGTGAGAGCAAATAAGCAACAGATTAAGTGTTTTTAGCAGGGAAAGAAAATGATCTTCCACCATTTTTCAATTTATGGATGTTTCCAGGTAGTAGGGTACAATGGTAAATCAAGTGAGACGTATGGATATGCAACTTACGGGAACTGAGCGTATGGGAACTGGTATCTTGGGTGACTTCAACCAAGTTCAGTGGAAGAAAACCAAAATAAAACAAAAACAATAACAACCAATAGATATATAACTTATTTAAGTATCTTTAATTATGAAGCTTTTATTATTTAAGTGTCTTTAATTATGAAGCTTTTATTTTTTCATATATAGTTTAGATTTTATCCTTAATTAAATCATATTATGTCATATTATACAAACTCCACCCAAATATCTTTCCAGTTTTGTTAACCAAGATAGAACTAATTAAACCAGGCATTATTCTACCTCTAATTACTATTTAATTATATTTTTATGGTTTTTCAATCATAAAGCCATTATCCTAGATGGGTGCCTCATTCCCAGGGTATAGAGTTAGTGTGTGCATGGATCAGACTCAGGTAGATATTCTGTTACATTTAGTTAAATTTCTTGTTTTAGTACAATGGATTGTCCCTTCTGAATTCTTTTATGATCAGAACTGTCCACTCAACAGAAAAAAAAAAAGACATTATTTTAGTGTGTTGTAAACCATTTAAATACGTTCACAGATTTATCCATACTACTACAAAGTGTGCACCAAAAATACTGTTTCTTCATTTCCCTGAAACTATTCTAATTTATTTCAGTATAAGAAAATATAAGTTTTAGTTGACTCCAGTAATTTTAGTTTGATCCTGCAGTTTGAGCTTTCTTTTTAAGTAACTCTTTCCCTTTTAGATTAATGTTCAGTCTTTAAGAACCCCTCTTTCCTCCAAGTTAAGCTCTCTCTTGGGTCCCTTTGGTTGAGGGAGAGAAAGTGCCTCTGATTTGTGCTTAGTATTCTTGAACTGTTCTCAGTCCTGGTATCTATTGTGACTGATTTCTTTCCTGAGAATTAGGTCAAAATTAGCTTCTAAAAGTTGAAGCAGAAGGATTTCATGGTCTGTGCTCTCTCTCTCTGCTTAGTACTATGCTGTAGCCTCTTAGGAAAGGTTTTGGTCCAACTTTGTTTTTGCTTCTGCTACTAGTGCTGTGGATTTTTTTTTTTTTTTAAGTTTTAATTTAAATTCACATTGTACCCAGCTCAGGTTTTCTGCTCTGCTGCCCTCCATTACACTACCACTTTATACCTGACAGTGGAAATTCCCTTATGGAAAATTATCTGGTTAGAGACCCTCAGCTAAATACCATGCCTCCCACAGGGACAATCAGGAACATCCTGGTCTCTTCTGTGAATCCTGGGAAGTAGGGAAAAAGAAAAGCTCAAGAGAGAATAGACTTGGCATAGTGTATCGACTATTTTGTTTTGACGTCCGTCCCACCATTCAGGCTGCTCTGGAGAGCCTGTAACATGATCTCTTTCAAGAGTCTCAAACAAAAATCTGAATTCAGGCAAAAGCCCTTGTACTTGCCATTTTTCTTAAAGTAACCTAACATACTTTGACCACATTGCATTGAAGACCAAAGAGCAGAGATCACATCCATGTGTATCTTTCCTTCCCTTTTTTTTTCTTTCTTATATAATCACCCTTGCCATAAGAAATTCTGTGTTCTTCCTTCCATTCTTTTTTTTTTTTTTAAGATTTTATTTATTTGACAGAGAGAGACACAGCGAGAGAGGGAACACAAGCAGGGGTAGTGGGAGACAGAGAAGCAGGCTTCCCGCCGAGCAGGGAGCCCGATGTGGGGCTCGATCCCGGGACCCTAGGATCATGACCTGAGCCGAAGGCAGATGCTTAATGACTGAGCCACCCAGGCACCCTCTTCCTTCCATTTTTAATTGGGATTAGTTGATTTTATATCCTCTTCCCCTAGGACAGAGGCCCTCATGGCTTATACTATGGGCATAAAATCTATCCCTTGTACATTGAGGCTGAAAGTTGATGTGAGTCATGCAGTGTTGAATTAATAGGATAGAGAAATCCAGAATCATTTCTCTCTATATATGCATGGCTTTAAAGCATCTAGTGGTGCTGTAAAATAGGACTTTAGCTGTAAGAATTCCTGTATTTAAAATTTTTTTTTAAATCTTTTTTTATTTTTTTATTTTTTTTAAAAGATTTTATTTATTTATTTGAGAGAGAGAGAGAATGAGAGCGAGCGAGTACATGAGAGGGGGGAGGGTCAGAGGGAGAAGCAGACTCCCTGCCGAGCAGGGAGCCTGATGCGGGACTCGATCCAGGGACTCCAGGATCATGACCTGAGCCAAAGGCAGTTGCTTAACCAACTGAGCCACCCAGGCGCCCTCCTGTATTTAAAATTTTAAC
>NC_058409.1:79562904-79597342 GCF_002201575.2 Neomonachus schauinslandi | reverse complement strand
TAACCAACTGAGCCACCCAGGCGCCCTCCTGTATTTAAAATTTTAACTAGGGGCACCTGGATGGCTCAGTCAGTTAAGCATCTAGCTTTTGATTTTTGGCTCAGGTCATGATCTCAGGGTGGTAAGATAGAGCCCTGCATCAGGCTCTGCGTTGGGTGTGGAGCCTGCTTAAGATTCTGTCTCTCCCTCTCCTCTCCTCCCCCTACCTTCCCAGACCTGCTCACATGCATGCTCTCTCTTAAAAAAAAAAAAAAAGTAAAATTTTAACCATATTAAAGAATTAAAACTCCTATTGTATCAGAATTTGAATATTTTTTCTTTTCATTACTATTAAAATAACTTATCTAAATCATTCCCTTTCTCTCTGCCCTACCTGCCTTATCAAAAACAAACTAAACAAAAAGACAGAAACCTCAGAAAATTGAATGCCTCAGGCTAACTAGCAAAAATGTGTATCGGCTAAGATCCATTATATTTCTCAAAATATTACCCATTTTTTAAATATTTTATATATTATATGTTTACATCCCTGATTAATTCAGATTATTTTTATGATATGAACATTAAAACAGTAGTATAAACCTGATTCTACTTACCTAGTAAGAATATTTACCAAATCTGTTCCCTTGTGGTTCATATATTGTTTACCTATGAGTCTATGTATGGATTTTGGCTAAGAATCTCCTAAAACTGAGTGGAGAAGTTTTTGTTACACTACTGCATTCATTATCGGAATGTATGTGCATTCATTAATCGGAAAAAAATTAAGAATTAAGAAAGTCAATTAAAATTAACAAAAAAATGAGGAGGAAATGCTCATTAAAACATTAAAATGGTCAAGCTATAGCTGTGTTAATGTAAGGATTATGTTATAATTTCCCCCCGTCCAAATGTACTGGTCTTCTCTCTCCACGTCCATTCATTGCTTTCTTTGTCCACTTCCAGTACAACTGTCAGAGACATCAAAAATGCAAATCTGATCACATCACTCCTCCCTTCATAATTAAAGCAAGAAATCTACACATCTTATTATTATAGTCTCATTCTCTTGTTTGGTATTTCACAAATATTTGTATGTTAATTTAATAAGGCAATGAAAGGATAAAGTATGAAAGCCAAACAGAGAAACTAGAGATATTTATATTTTAATGTAAATAACTGGTTTGTCATGATGTATTTTTTATTACATCTTCTTCACTCTATATTGCCATTGTAAATTTATTTTAAACACCAAATTCATGCCATTTAGAATGCGTCAGCATCCCAGAAGGTGATGGATTGGCAGAATAAAAGGGGAAACAAGATAAATGATAAAATTTTAATAAAGTGATTATAAAGGTGTGGGACAGATTGAAGGAAATCAAGAATCATGGAGTACTCTCAGGCTAACAATAGAGAGAAACTAATGGCCACATCTACTCATGGGGGAAAAAAAAAAAGGAGAAGCAGGAGCTACCAAAACTCAGGGAAAGCTGGTAGCTGTTAGGAGAGAGCCACACATGCAGAACCTACTACAGTCTATTAGTCATACCCAGTCAGAAGCCAGAAAGCAAAGGGATCATCCTATTGATGTAGTGTGACAAGGTTCAAAACTCAGGACCACAGGGCTTGGTGGAAAAGGGTCAAGAGTGAATCTGGAGAGAAGAAGAGTAACTGGATAGTAAGTATAGGATCAAAGAGGATGAAGCATCAGCTTGACCTTGTGAGAATATCTTAACTTGGTTAAGTTGTTAGTTTTCAATACTTGCTAACAAATGTTCTCAGTTAGTGCCTGCTATCATTGTTTATTTTTTCAATTCAGTATTTCGGTGTCTCCTCATATTGTATGTTTTCAGAATAAAGAGATTATATCTCTTGTTTCTGTATAGTCCAAAGAAATCTATTTAACTTTTTAAAAGTAACATTTTATTTTATTTATTTATTTATTCTTAAAGATTTTATTTATTTATTTGAGAGAGAATAAGATAGAGAGAGCATGAGAGGGGGGAGGGTCAGAGGGAGAAGCAGACTCCCTGCCAAACAGGGAGCCCGATGTGGGACTCGATCCCGGGACTCCAGGATCATGACCTGAGCCAAAGGCAGTCGCTTAACCATCTGAGCCACCCAGGCGCCCAAGAAGAAAGTTTTATTCAAAGTCTTTTTCCAAAAAAAAAACTCTGACTAATTCAAAAGATACAAGTTTCTTGTCTTCTAAGACAGCAGATTATAAGGCAAAAATCTTCTGTCATCTCCCCTTTGCTGCTACAATGAAGCTATCTGTAAGCAATGCCATACAGTAAAGTCAGTAGTCCAACAGCATTATCGTTTTATGTCATGGTGCACTGAAGTCAGTGGCAAGTTTAATGGAGACTTTAATGAGATATTAATCATTTTTAGCACTGTCTTACTAAACTGGTAGATTCCTCAGTCAGTCTCATCCCCTAAAGTCTGACTGAATGTAGCTGAATCTGAACCATCCACATTTGTGGGACTATGCAATGGACTACGGAATCTCAACAAAAATGGCCATAATTTCCATTGAAAATATGTAACCAATTCATACATATCTGTTATTAATTTTTTTGAACCTACTTGTTGAGTTCCTACTATATTTGAAGTTGAGAGGTATAGGATGGTAAAAGAAGTCAAGGTACTTGTTCACATGGTGCTTAAAATGCAACACGGAAGAGAGAGAAAAATAAATTATTAAACAAATATGATAATCTTCAATGGCATTAAATGTTATGAAGGTAATAAAACAGGCTTGACATGGTGAGAAAGGATGGGAGAATAGGGTTAGCTACTTTAGATAGGGTGACAGATAATTTTAGGCAAGATGGCATCTCTGAAGAGGTAACATATGATCAGATCTGAATAAAAAGAACTGACCATGTGAAAAATTGGTATCAGAAAATTCATGCAAAGGGAGTAGCAAGTGTAAAGGTCATAATGCATGGAAGACCTGGAAGTTTTATAGATTCAGAGAAAAAAGGCTAATGTTATTACTATACTATAGTATACCAAGGGAAGTGTAGCAGGTGATGAGGTCTCAAAGGAGGTCAGGACCCAAGTCATGTGGCATTATGCTGGTATGTAAGGGAATTGGAATTTTATTCTATGCACAGTGAACATTCATTAAGGAACCATAAATAGTAGAATAAGATGATCTGATCTAAGTTTTTAAGGGACACACTTTCATTTTTCTCTTTTTCATTTCCTCTCTTTTATTCTTTCTATTTCTCTTACCTTCTCAGTCCTTGATTAATGTGTGTGTGGGTGTTATGTGTGTGTTCACATATATAAAATCAGTCTTGCAATGATCCATGGACCTATGAAGTTCAGCCATATTGAGCACTCAGGGACTCATCAACATTTTCTTTTGACTAATGATGTGATTTGTCCCAGATGTTAAGTGAACCCATTCCCAGATGTCCTCCATATTAAGCACTCTCAGATCTAATGAATTGTAACTTTATAAAGTGTGTTTTTAAGATTAGTGAAGTAAATGGAGTGTCAGATTTAGTTAGAAGGTGGGAAACATATGTTTGTTTTAGGGTCACTTTTGAATATGTGTGAGGGCAATAGAGCCTCCAAACATATTTTTTAAGTCTGTTTTCATTAATGGGGTTATGTGAGTATCCGTGGGATTTTTTCATAGGCTCTTTACAAGTTCAGATTGCCATGTTACAATATATGGTCCTGTTTTTGTAACTAAATATGCAGTTTAAAACCTTCCTTAATAGCTTTTAGAAGTTTATCAACTCTCATTATTAATGTTTCATTTTCACAGACCTCTGAATGCAGCAAATTAATGTTTGTATGTGTATGTATGCACATTTGAACCATTGTGATTCAATTAAATAAAAATAGAAGAACTCAAATTATACAAATGTTGTGCTTTGTTAGAAGATCAAGTGCCTGAGGATACCGGCTTATTTCTGGTGAAAAGTTAACAGTGGCACCAGACCTCACTCAGAGAAGACCCATAGGGAGATCTGGACCATCATTTACATAGTGAGATGATCCTAGAGGGCTTTTCTTTTTTATCTACCTCATCCATCACATTTGGGAAAGCACCCAAGGGCCCAGTAACAAGTAGGGATTACTAACATTGCTTAAACTTTCTTGTTCTGCTTCTCTAGTTATAGACGTTAGATACACTTACAAAACATTGAAGTAAATTGCAGAATTCTTAAGACCCTTAATTGCCAGTGAACCCAATCTTTCATTGAAATCCTTAACTATATTCATACATCAAAAGGAAAGATATTTATTATGAAATTATAAGTACAGTTTGTAGCTTCTGAGGCAAATAAGATATAAAATTATAGGAAAGTTAAATAGCATTAACCAATGAAAAGTCAACTTATAAAACCCATTGCTCATTCATTTGAGTTTTTGGGCATTCTGATTTTGTTATAAAACTATATGACATGTGTCTTAATAATAATTTCTAAGCAACTCCAGAATTGTTTCTTAAAATACTATTCAATACAAAATGAATAATTTGATTCACAACAGGGATTTATCTGGAAAGAAAATTCTAATAACTCTTCCATCCCACTGGGATATTTTGACAAGTGCAATAACAAAAGCTGCAGTTGGCAGTCTACAAGTGATATCTTGGCCTGTCACCATAACTCTGACCATAGGACTTGAATTAGCTTCCACACAGTTTAATAATAAAAGCTTCTGCCTTTGACCCTTGAGGAGATGTTCATGAATAGGTAAGCACTTTTGGTTGTTTGAATTAGAACTCTTTAAAAAAAAAAAAACTACTTCATCATTTTAGACATTCATATAATTGAATTTGTGGCATTTAATGAAAGTCTATTGAATGATAGTGAAACTAGTTAATTCCTTATTTTCTTGAGAAGGTGTATATAATTTAGGATTAAAAAATCTACATCTGTTCCTTCTTTATCCTCCTCCTGAGTATAAGCAGGGCAGAGTGCCTCATACTGTTTCCAGAAAGGTTCTGAGGGAGAAATATAGGGAGAGTGTAGGAAGTCCTAACAGTGTTGACCATCTGTTGACAGAAATGTGAATTAGCTGAAGCTCCCGGGTAATCTGCCTAATGCCCATACTATGTTCAGCACTGCACAATAGAGATATCACCCCTAGGCGTCATTGTGAGATTTAGAGGGCAGTGTTGCTTGCCATAATATTTGGGTGTTCTACTGGCATGTAGTGAGCAAAGGCTGAGGATGTTAGATGCACTGTTAGGAACAACCATGCCTCCTACTAATATTCAAGTAGATGCAAAGCCTATTTATAATTACAAAGTAATGTTAGCTGAACATTAATATACAGTAAATTTTCCCTGAATACAACTAGTATTATGATATATATATATATGTATATATATATATTAGAAAATTTTACTTTGTTATGTTTGGAATTTTACCAATAATTATTCACCATTGAGAATTTCAAGTTTTCAGCTTAATAAATTTGTTTCGGTCAGCGTTCATAGTGATTCTACCTATTGGTGCAAATATCTGATTCCTTCAGTGTAAGTTCTAGAGTTGTCATGTTTAAGCATACACATACAGAAATATACATTATTTCATTATAACTTTATTTTCTTTTATATAATGAGGAACATTATATCAATTATTTTGAAATTATGTAAGTAGGTTCCTTATTTTGTTTATCAACTTCATTGCAGGAGAGTAGAGAAAGACTTTTGAAACAGCATCTATGTGTATGATAGGGTTGAGAAAGAATGTTGATAGAAGTTGCACAGGGAATAGATACTGGAAAGAGTAAAGGTACTTGAGTTGAGTCAGACGACCTGCATTACAAGGTAGGCTCTGCTTTTTATAAGTTTCTGTCTCAGGGGAGGTTTGAATTGAGCATAGAATTAGTCATCTGTGAAATAAGAATGAACATATATATATAGTATGCATATCTCTTATAATTTATGAGACATAAAAAATCTGTATATGAAAGTTACTTTCTGTAAATTTTAAGGAATGATACAAAGAGAAGTCATTCTTACTATTACTCAATAAATTCTGCAAATGCATTTTTCCCTCTATGGGCTTATTTAATTTCTAAGATGGTTCATCTCTTTATCACAGACACTGGGATTAACCATGATGAAAATAACAGAACTTTCTTTATTCTAAAGAAACATTTCTAAGCCCATATTTAGAACAAGGTATTGCCCTAAGTCCAGAGGATGAAAAGAATGAGTATGTCAAATGTGTTTTGCAGTCCAGTTATTTTTATCATCTGTACATAGTTAAATTTAGCTTCTATACAGAAAAATTCACATATAAATTGTGACTTGCAGTACCTCTTTTAAAGGTGAAATTTTTGATCGCTAATTAATCTACACATTATGGTAAAAAGTTTTACTTTTGAATAAATAATTTAGTTGTATTGATAGTTGAGGATAGACATAGATGTAGATGTAGACACAGATGTAAATAGAGATAGATGGCTTTATCACAGCCCTTTAGGGATGACTTTACTACAAATACCCTCTAGGCTGAATGGTTCCACACATTTATTTTTTTTTTTATTTTATTTTTTTAAAGATTTTATTTTTGTTATTTATTTGATAGAGAGACACAGCGAGAGAGGGAACACAAGCAGGGGGAGTGGGAGAGGGAGAAGCAGGCTCCCCGCAGAGCAGGGAGCCCGATGTGGGACTCGATCCCAGGACCCTGGGATCATGACCTGAGCCGAAGGCAGTCACTTAACCGACTGAGCCACCCAGGCGCCCCGGTTCCACACATTTACAGAACAATATGATCCAAATAAAATACTACTTAACAAATATATACATCCTTTTAAAAAGTGTGCTTACATTATACCTTTGTAGATATAAACTATTATTAATTGATATTCTTGTTTTTAAACAACACAGTTTAAATGACAGATAATGCAAATAACTAGGTTTTTTTATATAGTGATCGGGGAAAAACAACAATAAAACAAAACAAAACGAAAAACAAACCAAACCTAAAGCCTTAAAGATTTTATTTATTTATTTGACAGAGACAGTGAGAGCAGGAACACAAGCAGGGGGAGTGGGAGAAGGAGAAGCAGGCTTCCCGCCGAGCAGGGAGCCCGATGTGGGACTCGATCCCAGGACTCTGTGATCATGACCTGAGCCGAAGGCAGCCGCTTAACGACTGAGCCACCCAGGCGCCCCCAAACCTAAAGCCTTTACAGAGGATATGCTGGACCATTTTGGAACTTTTTACCCACCTCTTACACAGAATACATGACTAAATTTCTCATGAATTCTAGAATGAGGCTAATAGAATTTCTTTAAAAATCACAATGTAAGCAATGTTTCAGAAAATCTATACTTTGGATTTTGTCAATGATAATGATCAGAACTTCCTGGTGTTACATTGTTTCCATATGATTTCTGAGGTGTTTATACTTGTGTTTTTATTTCATTTCATTTTTATTCTGTTGAATTTATTTATTTAAATTGCCAGTGACTCAGACATACCAGCACAGGAATGCAGTTTTTAGGACAACACTGCTAGCCTTCTTTACACCAATCTCAACTAGTCTCCAAAATGGAGTCCTTTTTTCTTTTTCCATCATTTCAATCTTACCCATTGAATTCCCAGCAGAAAAGTACAAACTGAAAGTGTATGCTATGTCCTTTCTAGTGAAAATGGTAAAATCGCATTTTGACATTAAATTTATGAATTCAGAAAACAATTATTGAGAACCACTTTATTTAAGACAGTGTAAAGAATGTTGTATGAGTTGAATTGTGTCCCCCAGAAAATATATAGTGAAATCCTTACCTTCATTACCTCAGGATGTGACCTTATTTGGAAACAGGGTAATGTAATTAGTTAAGATAGAGTCATTAGGGTGAGTCATAATTCATATGACTGGTGTCCTTAGAAAAAGTGAGAAACTTGTAGAGATACAGGGAAATGCCACGTATAGATGGAGGATGAGATTAGAGAGATGCGTCTATAAGCCAAGGAATAGCAAGGATTTCCTTTCATCACCAGAAGCTAAGAATGAGGCTTAGAAGAAACTTCCTCTGAGTTCGCAGAAGGAAGCAATCCTGCTGATACCTTGATTTTGGAATTTTAACCTTCAAAAGTGTGAGACAAGACATTTCTATTGTTTTAAAATATCAGTTTGTGGTACTTTGTTATCATAGCCCTAGGAAACTAGTAAGAATTTGGGTACCTAAAGGCAAGGTTCTGTTGTAACAAATAACTAAAAATATAGAAGTGGTTTTGGAGTTGGGTATTGGGCAAAGGCTAGAAGAGTTTTGAAGTACATGATAGAAAATGTTCAGATGCTTTGAAGAGACTGTGGGTAAAAATATGAATGTTAATGTCAATTCTGCTGAGGGTCAGAGACAAGTGATGAGATCTTTAGAGGAAGCTTATCATCTCTAATACATAAACATATACATATCATTGTCTAGATGCATATATCACCATGAGAACAGATTGTTCCTAGAAATTTAAGTGTTAAAGATGCTTCTGGTAAAATCTCAGATGGAAATAAGGAAAATATTATTGGACATTGGAGGAAAGGTGATCTTTGTTGTAAAGTGACAGAGACTTGACTTGTGCTCTGATGTTCAGTGGTGGAAAATAGAACTTTTAGAGAACACTTGTATCTAGTAGTGTGAATTCCTTTGACATCCCACAGATGACCCACAAGGTTATTGAAAATTTTATACCAGCAGAAACACTGCCATACTGGATTGAAAAGAACAGAGATTTGGCAAAATGGAGGAAGAGTGACTCCCCAGACAGAGCCCTGGAATAGAGATCTAGGCCAAATGTATCTTCTGGCTTCCAGAGGTTGAGGCAATGCCCAGGACTGAGGAGCTGAGGAGCTGAGGCCACCCCTATAGG
This sequence comes from Neomonachus schauinslandi, assembly GCF_002201575.2. NCBI lineage: Eukaryota > Metazoa > Chordata > Mammalia > Carnivora > Phocidae > Neomonachus > Neomonachus schauinslandi. The sequence continues at coordinate 79,588,496 of NC_058409.1, read as the reverse complement.
CTCAGAGAACAAAGCACCAAGCAACAGAAAATTATTCTCAGGCCTTGAAATCTAATGGAGTTTGATCTGCTTGGTTTTGGACTCTCTGGGAAATTTTGGACCCTTTTATCTTTTGTTCCTTCTAGAATTTCTTTTTTCTTTCTTTCTTTTTCTTTTTTGGAATTAAATTTTTCATCCTTTGCCTTTTCTTCCATTGCATTTAGAAAGTAGGTAACTTGTCTGGTTTCAAGGATTCACAGACAGAGAGGAATTTTGCTCCAGAATAACTCATACCTTGTCTCCTCCATAACTGATTTAGGTGAATTAGATCATAAGATTTGGAACTTTAAGTTGATGATATTTAGAAGAGATTTTGGATTTAAGGTTGATAATAGAATGGGTTAATACTTCTGGAGATATTAGGATGGATGAATCTGTTTTGCATGTAGGAAGGACATGAATTTTGGGAAACCAGAAGGAAAACTCTCATGGGTTGATTTGTGTTGCCTAAAGATATATGTTGAAGTCCTAACACCCAGTACCAAAGAATGTGACCTTATTTTGCAGATGTAATTAATTAAATTAAAATGGGGCCATTAGGGTGGGTCCTAATCCAATATAACTGGTGTCCTTGTAAGAAGTGAGAAATTTGGATACAAACACAGAGAGAATGCCATATGAAGATGGAGGCAGAAATTGGAGTGATGCATTTACAAACCAAGGAACCCCAAAGATTTTTGGCCATCACCAGGAGCTAGAAGGGCATGGAAAAGATTCTTCCTCAGAGGGCTCAGAAAGAACTGAGCCTTCCTCAGAGAGCTCAGAAAGAACAACCCTAGCAACACCTAGATTTCAAACTTTCAGTTTCTAGAACTATGAGACAATAAATTTATGTTGTTTTATGCCTCTAGTGTGTGGTACTTTGTTACTATAGCTCTAGGAAATAATAAAAGCACTGTGGGAGAATTGGCCTATGTAAAAGATACACTTAATAACCTGATTAATAATTTATGGTAGAATTTAACATGTATATGAGTAACAATAACATAATTTAGAATTAACAGTTATTATTGTCCAAAAAAGAAGAAATGAAAACCTATGCAGACGTTGGATCACTCACATAAGACTAAAATAATCAAGAAAATTCATCTGGAAAAAGGGCTATCTGAGATCTGCAGGATGTGTTCTTCATTTAATTTTTAAAATATATTTAATTGTCATTATGTATATATTACTGCAAAGTACACTGATTTTAAGTATAGAGTCTAATAAACATTTTAAATGAAAGTATTGACATCATTATAGATTCACATGCAGTTACAAAATATAATACAAGGGGATACCCTATACACTTCATCCAGTTTTGCCTGAATATAACATTTTACAAAAATATAATATCATAACCAGGTTATTGAAACATTCCAAAATCATAGTCACTCTTCATCAGTTTTAATTATGCTCATGTGTATGTATGTGTGTGTGTGTGTGTATGTATGTATTAAGCTCTGTACAATTTATCACTTTGGTAGTCATGATCCTGAACAGTTCCAAAACCACAAAATCCCTCATGTTACCCATTAATCATAAGCACCACTTTCGCATTCACCTGATCCCTAATCTATCACTAATCTGTCATTCATATCTAAATTCTGTCATTTGAAATGCTACTTAAATAGAATATTATTCGATGTAACTTGGGATTTTTTTTTCTCAGAACAATTCTCTGAAGATTCAGTATTACCTGGCATATGTAGATGTGTCTACATAATTCCTTTGTATTACTCAGCAGTATTCCATAATATCTTTATATCTATCTGTTTATGTATCTATCTACCACAGTTTGTTTATTGACCTGTTTAAGGACATCTAGAATGTTTCCAGTTTGGGAATACAACAAATGGAGCAACTATAAACATTAGTGTACAGGTATTTGTATAAACATAACTTTTCATGTCTCTGGAGTAAGTACCCAAGTATGCCACTCTGGATCATGTGGCAGTTGCATCTCAGAGTTAGCTATTAGCAACTTTAATAACATCTATAACTTTAATTCCCTTATGCCATGTAATCCAACATATTCACAAATTCTGGGGATTATGATGTAAACATCTTTGAGGGGCACTATTCTGCTTAATATAATTGTTTTATTTCTTCTAGGACTCATGTCTTAGCATAAATTTTATAAAAAAGCTTGTCTGTTTCTACAAAAAACTTTGCTGCATTTTTTTTGAAGATTTATTTATTAATTTTAGAGAGAGAGAGTGAGAGTGAGCACAAGCCAGAGGGGCAGAGGGAGAGGGAGAGAGAATCTCAAACAGACTCCACACTGAGCGTGGAGCCTGATACGGGGCTCAGTCTCACTATGATGAGATCACAACTGAGCAGAAACCAAGTTGGTTGCTCAACTGACTGTGCCACTCAGGTACCCCAACTTTGCTGCAGTTTTGATAGGGATGCATTAATTTGGTAATAGCTGACATATTTACTATGTTGAATCTTCCAATCCATGAACATGATCACTCTACTCACTTGAATAGCTCTAAAGTTCCTTTCTTAAGCGTTTTGTCAAACAGGTACTGTACACATTTTAAGTAATACCTAAATGTTTCATTTCACTTGGAGCAATTGCAATAGTACTGTTTTTTTTTTTTTTTGGCCTCCATTTGTTCATTGCTAGTACACAGAAATGAAATTTTCAAAAAAACAACAGCTTTATTAGAATATAACTCACAAAACATAATATTCACACTTCAAAGTGTACAGTTCAGTGGGTATTAATATGTTCATAGGGTTATACAACTATTACCACTATGTCATGTTAGAACACTTTTATCATTCCCAAAGGAATCCCATACCCTTTAAACAGTTAATCCCTGCTCTCATCCCGACTCACAACATATGGCAACCACTAATGTGTTTTCGTATCTCTGGATTTTTCCCAGTCTGGAAATTACATATAAAATGAATCATATAGTATATGCTTTTTTTGTATTGCTTCTTTGACTTAGCATGTTACCAGGGCTCAACCGTGACATATGGGTTAATACTTCATTTCTTCTTATTCAAATAATATTTCATTCAGTATACTGCAATTTGTCCATTCATATGCTGATAGACATATATTTCCAGTTTTGCTACTAGGAATAATGCTGCTGGGAACAACTGTGTACCAGTTTTTGTCTTGACATATATATTCAATTTTCTTGAGTATATACCTGGGTCACATAGTAATTCTATGTTTAACTTTTTTATTGTTAAATCAAAAAGAGGATTTCTTTTTTCTCATGAAAGTGTTTTGACTTTAGTCATGCTTTTTCTGAATCTACTGAGTTGATAATATGGTTTTCCCTTTCATTCTTTCAATATGGTTTATTATCTTACCTTATTTTCAAATGTTAAATTGACCTTGAAATCTAGGAACAAACCCTGCTTGATCATGACATATTATTCTTTTTATATATTGTTGGATTCCCTTACATGGTATTTTCTCAAGCATTTCTAGATGTATGCTTATGAGTGATATTTGTCTATAATAATCTTTTGCTAAATTAACTTTTTTAGATTTTGATTTATGGTCTTATAAAATGAGGTTCTTTCTTCTGTATTATCTGAATGAGTTTCTGTAAGTTAGTGTTATTTCTTCCTTGTGTATGATTGTCAGAACATACTAGCAAAGTTATTTAACACTGTTTTAATGGAAAGTTTTGAAATTTGTGCATTCAGTCTATTTAATTTGGGGGTAATTTTTATTTACTATGTCTTATTTCAGTTTGATAAGTCATAAATTTGTCCATCTTTGTCTCATTTATTGAGAAAAAATGTTAATAATATGTCTTATTTATCTTTTCAGTGTATGTAGAACCTTCACTTTTGTCCTCCTTGTGATATTGATGTTAGGAATTATTTTTTTTTTTTTTTTTTTTTCCTAATCAGTCTTGCTAGGAGTTACTGATTTTTAAAAGACCTTGTGAAGACACAACTTTTGTCTTTGGAGATTGCCATTATTTGCTTATTTCCTCTTTCATGATTTATTCTCACACATTTATTATTTGCATTTTTTTACTTAACATGGAATTAATTTGCTCTACTTTGAGGGTCGGAATTTAAACATTTGTTTAAATTCAGATCTCCTCTGCTTTTTAAATAATTGAAGATTATTTTAATCCCCTCTTTCCAATGGGGTCCTAAAGCTAAATATTTTAAGTCTGTTAGACCTCTGATTTGAGTCTGCCAGACCTTGAAATTGTGAGATCACTTGACTATAAGACCTCCAGCATATGATATATCAAGACTGGACACTTAAAATGCACACAAGGACCTCCTTTTGCCATGGATCCCAGATTCAGAACACCTGCTACACAACCACATAGTAAGATGGGATGTGATGTAGGTACATTAACTTGGATTTGGTGAAAGGAATTAATGTAATAATTGAAGCTGTATTCTTTCTAATCAATTTTGGATTTACCTGTGCTATCAAATTAGGAATTGGGTAGGCAACAATGAGGCAGTGAAGAGTTAAATTTCCTTGGCAGGATTTAGTAATTATAGATATCGATTACTTTAAAACATCATTGAGCTGACAGGATAAGAAAAGCCCACTTGTCTCACTGTTCGGTCCTTTTATTTCTCACAAGATGGATGAGTTAATAAACAGGGAGCAAGCACTCCCATAAATTCAGCATCTGTAGTATTTGTCACCTTTGGAATTACTTGGATGAGAGGAACATCCTTTATGTGAATCCACGGGAGAGGACTAGCAGACTTTCCCTAGAATCTGTATTCCACACTGTGATTAATGCTATGTTGATGTTTAAACAGGCAGTGTCATTAGGCAAAATGCGGTGAGAAAGATCCATGTTTCCCAAGCATGCATCCCAAACATGCTAAGGCTCTTTGTACAGGTTATATAGTTTTGCTCCGTAGCATGGTTTTGTCACTTCTTATTCCTAATAGGATAGTTTCTAAGAGTAAGAAGTTAAACTGTATATTACACACACTGACACAGACAATTTCTTAAAGTAGGAAGCCTAACTATCTCCAAGTTAGAAATAGAACTAATGGATATTTTTAATGTTAACATAAAGGTCAACTAGTTAAATTCCCTCACTTTAAAATGGAGGGAACTGAACTTAGAGTGGGCATAATGACTATTCTAAGGCTACATGAATATTCAATGGCAAAGCCCCCTAAATACTCCCATCCAAGTGTAGAGGAATTAGGCTTATTTAGTAAATCATGGAGGGTCTATTCTGACATTAGATGGCCCATTTTTTCTTTTGTATTTTATAAAAAATATAAATATCTAAATTTGATTTAGTCTGTGGATGAAGTACTTTTTTAAGTAAGTAAATGTTCATGCTTCTTCACATTTGGAATTGAAAATTTTGAAAAATATATACAGAAAACAAGGAGGGTTTGGTTTTCTAAAATGTGTCCTGAGTCAATGGAAATCTTAATGTAATAAAAAATGAATATTGTTCAATTGGTATGATTTTTTTTAAATAATAAAGGAATCAGAATCATTAACTTATAATTGTGCCTATTAAAAGGCAAACTGATCTAGCATATAAAACTAAATATTTATTCTACAATATTTGGCATATTATTGACTTCTTGTTCACTTGATGTATGTCTAGATTCTCCTTTCAAATTAGATGATTGTAAAACCAGATTTTTGGACACACTTAGTATGGAGTTTTATTGTTACATATGACTGGTCATTGGCAGAGACAACTCGATAGTCAGTAAGCATGGCAATCCATGTAAATCTTTATTACCAGAATGACTTTTCAGAATAGTGGACGTGTGTAGTGGCAGGAATTTAGTACAGTGTGTATTTTTACTATTTTGTAATTTGAGATTTTATTATCCTTTTTTAAGAAGAGGCCTGGAAGGTAAACATGTTTACTTTAGTGTCTATATAATTCTAATTCAGTTGGTCAATATTTGTCATAAAAATAATCAAGTTTTAGTTATTAGAATGGCTCATCAAATGTAAAAGTGAAAACTCATGACTTTATTTAAAGGTAATTTTTCCCCTCCCCCAGCATCTCTTTCTGGCTTGCTTGAGGCTAGAAATAGGCAGTACAGAGAGAAGGGGTGTGATCAGCATCTTCTTTGTACTGTGTTCCTTGTCACCCTTTCTTTTGCTGTGCTTCTGACTCTTCCAGAATCTTATATAGGAAATAGCAAGAGAGAAGAGGTTACAAAGAGGATCAGAGAAGTTCTTTTCTAAGTAGCCAAACAAATGTGGGTTTTTGTGAATGTTTAAAGCTAGCTTTTCATTTTTTATGACCACATTTGGTAGTAAGCAAGAAGACTAAAAACAAGAAATCCAGTTTTAATAAACTTAAAAAAAAAGTGATCATACTCTGAACTGAGATAAGAGATATTTACAAGATCAAACTGACAGAAATTTGATGTTGATGAATAGGGGGGAGTATGCTTTTTAGGAATCTCGCTTTTGTGACTGAGTGATATCTGAAAGTGTAATTTGTGGCGTAGATAGGAAGAAAAAACTCCTGGATAATGAGCCATTTTCATAGGTATTTTATTTTTCTGGTGATACTGACTACCAGAATAATAACCGTAATATGTGCTTGACCTTTCCCTTGGCAACACATACACCTATTTAAGTATTTGGGGGTGAGTGGGAAAGGGGGGTTTGTTGTACTAAATAGGAAAGGAAAAAATAATAATAACATGGAATAAATGGATTCACATTAAAGGGATGAGAATTTGGAAGAGTAGCTTTATTATGAGTTGTTGAGTGAGGAAGTGGTTTCTCTATTTGTATGACCTTGTACATTTTACACTTTCCCTGAATAATCTCTGTCTCCTGGCACACTGTTTTCTTCTTCATTGCCATGGAGCTGGACAAGATGAAGATGGAGGGCAATAGTAGGGATGTTATTTATCCTTGGCTCTTTCTAATGGGAAGGACAACTACTACATTGAGTCCAAAATGACATCTATTCCCTTACTAGGCAGGTGTATGAATGTAGTGATGGTAACATCCCTTGTATGTCTTCATCAGCATAAGCAATTACATTATAACAGTTCATGCTCACACTTCTATAGGTCACAAGAAAAAATTCATTTTATATTGCCTGAAGAATTCTATTATTAAATTAACATTTTTTTAAAAAATCAACTTTATTTACTTAAAAAAATCTTGGCTTCAACATAAGTGGTCATATTCTTGAAATCCAGGCACTTGTATGCTAGTAGTTGCTTATTTTTTCTATTATATATTAAAATAAATTGACAGCTCTTAAAGTTTTAAATATCCCTCTGTGTGCTTCTTAAGTCATCTTACATACCCATCCTGCGCAATAGTATTCTAGTTTGGAAGAGATGACCATTAAGCTTCCTTATAGCCACAAGATTTCACAGTTTCCTAAAATTTATATTATACATGTACTTCTATTTGTACATTTTATGTATTCATATTTTCATATTTATGAGCATAATTATGTATGGCATATGTGATATTGGTGATTAATATTTAGGTCTGAGCATGGTTGCCACTGTAACAGTGTTGGTAATAAAAATGTATCTATTTCCTCTCATATAAACTGGTATAAAACTAGCTTGACAACACTTCACTGTTTTATAAATTAAGCCCAGTGGGTATTGCTGCTTTAAGCAACGTCTTCACGCAGTAAGATATATTGTAGTCTAAGTTTGTTAACCTTTAAGAAAATAAATTTACCCACCAATAGTTTTACATGCTTTTCCTTGGTTTATAGGGTCTTTGAAGATCTGCTGGCTCCTATCTTTCCAGCCTTATCAACTCCCTCTCTCACTTCTACTTTCTTTATATTACAGATATGCTAGTTTGCTCTGACTTTTCTAAATCTTCACTTGGTTTTAATTCTCATTGTCTTTCCATTTGCCTGATAATACCTTGTTCACTCTTATGCACAACTCCCACTCATTTCACAGTGGAATACCTCTAAAACTATCTTCTAAATAGCCAAGCTATGTGTTGTACCAAATGTACTAAATATACTAAAAATGTACTAAATACTGCTATATATTCTCAAATTGCTGTCTACTTTCCCTTTGTAACAAGTAACACACTTGTAATTGTTCAGTGTCTATTTCACTGGATGTTTTATTGACTTTATTTTGGTATATAGTTCTGTGAACTTAACACATGTATAGATTTTCATACCATCATCACAATCAAGATAGTAAATAGTTCTTGCTGTGCAAAGAACTCCTTGGTATTTCTTTAGAATCATACTAACCCCAAGCCCCTGTCTCCTTGGAACTACTGATTTCTTCTTCACAGCTACAGTTTAGTCTATTTGAGAATGCCATATGAATAGAATCATTATAGTATATACATTTTTGAAATGGGCTTCTTTCATTTAGAATAATGCCTTTGAGATTCATCTGTGTCATTGAATGTATCAATAGTTCATTCCATTTTTATTGCTCAGTAGTATTGTGTAGTATGGCTGTACCACAATTTGTTCATCCACCTATTGAAAGATAGTAGGATTGTTTTTAGGTTTTAGTAATGACTAACAGAGTTGTTGTTGTTTTCCCTCCTGTCAATACCTAGGAGTGTGATTACTGGGTCAGATGGTATGCCTATGTTTAACTTTGTAAGAAACTGCCAAATGGTTTTCCAGAGTGGACTTGCCATGTTGCATTCCTACTAGTCAAATATAAGAGTTCCTTTCAACTCCTTGGATTTCTTGCTGTGTTTAATGTTAGCCATTCTAATAGGTATACAGTAGTATGTCATTGTGGCTTTATTTTGCATTTTCCTGATGATTGATGGTGTCAAATATCTTTCTATGTGCTTATTTGCCATGTATATATCCTATTTGATAAAGTGCCTCCCCCACCCCCCTTTTTAATCTGGGTTGTTTCTGTTCTTACTCTTTAGTTTTGAGAGTTCTTTAAAATTTTTTTGCTGGATATATGGTATACAAATAATTTTCCCACTCTGTAGCTTCATCTTTTCATTTTCTTAGGAAATGTCTGTTAAAGCAAAACTTTGGAACATTTGAATAAACTTTTTACTTTAGAATAGTTTTAGATTTACAAAAAATTTACAAATATAATAGGGAGAATCCCTGTATACATACCCGGCATACAATTTTCTCTGTCATTAACAGCTTATGCTAATATAGTACGTTTGTCAAAATTAATGAACCAATTTTGATACATTCTTAACTAAAGTCCAAAATATTATTAGCTTTTACCTTTTTCTCCTTCTCCTTTTTCTCTTCTAAGATCTCATCAAAGATACCAGATTATATTTAGCTGTCATGTCTTCTTAGGCTCTCTTGGTTGACAGTTTCACAGGCTTTCATTGATTTTGATGTCCTTAACAGTTTGGAAGAGTACTGGTCACATATCTTGTAGGATACCCCTCAGTTGGGATTCTTCTGACCTTTTATCATGATTGTACTGAGATTATTGGTTTTGGGGAGAAAAACTAGAGGTAAAGTGTCATTCCCATCATATCATGAGAGCACACATTATCAACTTGAGTTATTTTCATATTAACATGGACCAACTAGCTGAGATAATGTTTGTCCGGTTTCTCTCATGTAAAGTTACTCTTTTCCGGCCTTTTATATTGTACCTTTGGGAAACTGTCACTATGTGTAGGTACATCCCACTTCATTGAGGGCAAAATATCTACATAAACTGTTTGGAAGTCTTCTGCGTGGAATATTTGTCTATTCTCCCTTATGCTTGTATTTATATGTATAATTATATATTATATCAGTATAGACTGCTGGGTATTTGATTTTATACCTGGAGCTCTAAACCAACACTTTATTTTCTAGTTTAAACTGTACACTTTGTCCAAGGGGTGCTCTTTTATTTGGCTCCTGTGTCCTTTTGACATATACCCATCATTGTGGGATTTAGCAATAATTATAAAAATAAAGAATAAAAGTTCTGCTCACCAGGTTCTTTCAGGTTCTTTTTTTTATTTATTTACCTAATTATAACACAGTGGTCAGTGTGTGCTAGGATAGTGGCCATTTGCATGCATTTACTTAAGTTTTTATTCCATTTCATAGATGAGGAAACATAATAAAGTAAGGCAGACAAAGGAGGACAGTGTGGCCCGAATAATAATGAATTTCAAAAGTTTAGTAGGTGATTGCATTGATAGTAGTAGTGAAGTAATGGGCAGGGTGAAAAGTAAGGGAAGATGGATCTTGACATGGTGCACAAGAGGTGTCCAATATGCTGTTGCTGACCAACGTTGCATATTCATTTCCTAAACTTGTTTAGATCTCATACACTTCTCTCCATTCTTATTATCATAGTTTAATCCTTTATTGTTTCCTTCTTGAATTCTGGAAGAGCCCATAACTAGTATTTCTACTTTTAGTCTCATCTTTCTTAACTCCATTCTCTATCAGAGAATATTCCAAAGGCACATTTAATAATGAGAAACAGTTGGGCATTATGAAATATTACAGAATTTGGAAGATTGGTATTCACTTAAATTCTTCTACTCCCTCTTTGGGCAAATTTATTAATCTTCTCTGAGCTTTGCTTTCCTTATGTGAACATATGACTAAGCATAGGGTCATTGCAAATATAAAAATAGTATCAATGTTATTACTGAGTGCCTTCTGTGGGACAAACACTGTTTAATATGTATTTTGTGAATTCTGATTGCCTGTCTTGGCATGGTAATCAAGAAACTATCATAATCTAATCTTTGATTTTATATTTAGACATTCAGACCTATCTTTAGGTCTGTAACATTTTCTTCTTTTTTTTTTTTTTAAAGATTTTATTTATTTATTTATTTGAGAGAGAGAGAGAGAAACAGCATGAGAGGGGATAGGGTCAGAGGGAGAAGCAGGCTCCCCGCCGAGCCGGGAGCCCGATGTGGGACTCGATTCCAGGACTCCGGGACCATGACCTGAGCCAAAGGCAGTCGCCTAACCAACTGAGCCACCCTGGCGCCCCCCCCCCCCTTTTTTTTTTTTAAGATTTTATTTATTTGACAGAGAGAGACACAGCGAGAGAGGGAACACAAGCAGGGGGAGTGGGAGAGGGAGAAGCAGGCTTCCTGCGGAGCAGGGAGCCTGATGCGGGGCTCGATCCCAGGACCCTGGGATCATGACCTGAGCCGAAGGCAGACGTTTAATGACTGAGCCACCTAGGCGCCCAGTCTGTCACATTTTCTGTCTTCTGTCACTCACTCCCTTTCTGTTACACACACACACACACACACACACACACACAAATGCATACACAATGACACACACAGAGTTAAGACAATATATTTTTTGTCCCAAAATGCAGCAGACTGTTTTACTGTTTTATTGTTCTTTTCATACATGCTCATTCCTTTGTCTGGAATGCCTCATGACCCTTTCAAGACTGAATAATGCCTAGTGTTTATTTAATATTCCTATGAAATGTTTCTTCCTCCAAAGAATCTTTTCTAACCTTCACTCAAATACTCTGTGTTTCCATATTCTATAATCAGAGCATATGTCACTCAGAGCATATTACATTCTTTCATATGTCAGATTGCCCTTTAGGCAGTAAGCCTCTTGAAGTCAAAAACTGTTTTACGTATACGCTCCTCTATAGTTAGGATACACTATTAAAAACTACAATTATTAACAACTAATAAATGAACTGACGTAAATGTAATGGCTCATCCTCTAAATATTTCAGAAAAATATTTTAATCTGAACTTACAAAATTATATTACAGAAAACCCACATTTTTTTTCCATTTGGTAAGATGGCAGCCAAAAAATACTTCCCTATATCTAGCTTCTCACCAGTTTTCTTAGTTAGAAACATAGAATTCTATACAGAGTTTAGAATAAATCAGGAATTCTACAGATTTTTAGTTATTCATTTTTTCATGCTAAACCAATGGTTATATAAACTCAGCTTAAATTTTAGTACCCTACAGTTTATGAAGGGATATGAACAGGATACAGTCTATTTTTGACTCAACCTAAAAAGTACATTTGGCTGAAATATTTGATTTCATGTCTTTATTTTAAGAATTTGTGGCAGAAAGAATATGTGTATACATGCACACACATTTCCATGTTTAATTTCATTGTTACTTTGACTACTTTTGGCTTGATATTCAGTAAGTAGCCTTATTTGAACAAATTAATGCTAGTATCTACAGAAAGAATGATAGAAATCAAAGGGTGAATGACCTGTTATGAACTTTTTCATAATTACTTATACATTGAATTTGTAAAAAGTGAAACCAACCTGGGAGATATTAGTCTTTATAATACAATTAAAATCACCATTTAAAAAAGCTTCAGATTTGTCTGAGGAATGCAACAAATATTAGGATAAAATATTAGAGAAGCTAACAGGGTATCATGTTAATAAATATGCTAATTGTATTTCAATGACTTTAGAAAAAAAGAGTACCCTTGGTACTAGAACTCAAAATAAGGAATTAATTTAAAAGTATGCCATCACTAATGCAAATATGTACCATCACTAACTGCTTAGACTTATGGTAAAATTCTCCATGGAATAGTGAATAAGAGTTCAAATCATTTAAATAAACCTCAATACATCATAATGAACGAAATCTTCAATAGTAAATGAGAAGAAAATATATATTTTTTGTAATGTGATCATATATTCAACTATGAGACCTTTCCTAAAGGGACTATTGCCTCCCCCTCACCTTAGGACATCATTAAGCCTAAACTTCCCATTTCTGGTTAGTGTACAGATCTGGTCCCAGAATGAAGTGGAATGGATTAATCACTATTACAATTCCAGTTTGGAACTCACCCAGTTGGACATATTTATGTTATTTCTTTTTTTTTTCTTTTCATTTCCCCAGAAGAGCCAAGATTGTATATGAAAAATATACAACAGTATGTTGCCAAGTTGAAATAGGTAGTTAATTTTGTAATTTAAATGATAGCAGTGACTTCCAAATTAAGCTGTATGATGAAATAAATTTCATTAAAAATTTATTTGATAATCTTCAGTCTCTTTAGTTACATAGAATACATAATATATGTGATATTTACATTTTCAGATAAGATTTCAATATTTTGACATATTAGAAAATGTATCTCTAATAAAATGAATGAAAAAATTATCACAACTTGTTCAACAATTGTATTTAAAAGAAACCTCTCAATCTAGGTAAATAATTCCATAATAATAGTGGTTGGCCTTATTGAACTTTCTCTTCACTGAGTGATTAATGTTTCTTTGCAAATCTGGAACAATCAATTATATAAAACAAGTACAACTTTTGCTTGTAAGTCTTGTTTTAATTTTTGAATTTTTTACTATTATATAAACTTTATTCCCCATAATAAAAAGTAAAAATAATTGAAATTAGAATAATTGTTATTTTAAATTAGGATATACTTCTAGTAGAACATCTAATTCTTGTTCATAATGAGTAGTTAGTAATGCACAGATAATAATCTCCATATTATGAATTTGATTTATTCCATGTACCAGTGTCCAACCTGGCAAGGTAAAGTGGTTTAGTGTCAAACTGGGAGGGTATGAATTGGGATGACTTTTGTGATATTTACATATTTGTTTGAGAATTTTAAAAAATCACACTGCCTAATACATTTTGCAAATGCATTGTACATAAGCAATTACAGAAAAACTATCATGTTTTCACTAATTTTTCAAAAAATAAGCAAAAAATGAGAATGTATTGGGTATGAGACAACATGATATGTGAACATAATTTTTCTAAATAGTTGGCTAAAAGTTCAAATTTATACTTGGAATTTTGCAAAAAAATATGATATTCAATAAAATCTCACCAGTACATATAGAAATCCAATTAGTGCTCAAAGGATTCCTAGAAAAAAATACTTGCTTTCAATAGACACACACACACACACACACACACAAGCACTCAACACATTCTCTTTTACATCATCTAATAAAATTCAATATTTTATTGTCCTAATTATAATGATTCCAAGTCTCCTAAATATTTCTTTCCTATGTGGAGTTTCCCTCTAATAACAAGATTAAGGATTTCAGATGTGATTACATTGTTGAAGTAGTCACAATAACTACTGATTCACAGAGAGGGAATTGAAGTGTTTGGTCAGCCTGTCATAGGACTCTTTCCTCCTCTGTCTTTGCTCCTGTCAGGATCCCATGATTTCTCTGCTAGTGTTCAGCTCCCCAAGCAAGATACTGCTAAATGCAGGAAGCATCTCTATAGATCCTGTCTAATGTAGGAAGAGTCATACTCACTGAGATCTTATCCACCAACAGAAACCATTATCCTTGATAATTCTTAAGTACATGCAATTCTTACGTAACATTTCAAGCTACTGGGGTCAGAGAAAGACTTTGTCTTCTTCCTAGTGTTCCTGTCACAATAAGTATTCCATATTGAAGCTAGGTGACATTACAGTTCTTTTTCTACAAAGCTCTTGTTGTTTGCATCCACAACTGCACATCATTCTTACCCAAATCATGTCTTTGGTGCTCAGTGAGGAGCCTTGAATGCTGGAGTGAGATCTGCCCAACTGTTGAGCTCATGTCACTCTTATTACAACTTTTTATTTGGGGCCTTTGGGATTCCCTTCTTTGAAGTAACCTCACTCAGGGACACCTCAGACATCAGAAATTTTAAATACTTTTAATTCACAGTAAAAAAAAAAAATAGGAGTACCAATATTTTTCTTGTCAGAAAAATCCTTGCTGCTTCTGATATTATTCTACCCTTCAAATAAATATTCCAGGGAATATGGGGAAATAGTGAAATGACTTTCTCTTCTTAAAGAATACTGCTCACTCCACTTCCTGAACATAAAATCGTCTCTTCACACTATGTGCCATAGTCCACACGTATACACCTATAAGTAAAAATAAGGGCCACACTAGAGATTCCTATAAGAGTAGTGAGGATCTAGTTCTCAGGGACTTTAACATTAAAATAGAAATGGGTGGTCATTTTCCCCTATGATCATTTGTTTTGGAATTTAAGAAACAAAACAAATGATCATAGGTGAAAAAAAGAGAAGGGAAAAGCAAGAAACAGATTCTTTTTTTTTTTTTTAAGATTTTATTTATTTATTTGACAGAGAGAGAGACAGCGAGAGAGGGAACACAAGCAGGGGGAGTGGGAGAGGGAGAAGCAGGCTCTCCGCTGAGCAGGGAGCCCGATGCGGGGCTCGATCCCAGGACCCCGGGACCATGACCCGAGCCGAAGGCAGACGTTTAACGACTGAGCCACCCAGGCGCCCCAAGAAACAGATTCTTAACTATAGAGAAAAAACTGATGGTTATCAGAGGGGAGGTAGGTGGGAGATGGGTTCAATAGGTGATGGGAATTAAAGAGTGCACTTGCTGTGATGATCATCAGATGTTGTATATAAGTGCTGAATTACTATATTGTACACCTGAAACTAATATTACACTGTATGTTAACTAACTGGAATTTGAATAAAAACTAAAAAAAAAAAGGAATGGGTGGTCATTTTCTATGTTCAGTGTTCTTGACAATTAGTATAATAATTATAATGAGAAAATAAAAGTTCTGTCTCACAAAGTGCCTTGTTTTTTGTAGATAAATATAATGCAGTGATCAGTGTGTGCTAGGGACAGTGGCCATTTGCATACCTTTCCTTAGACTCCATTTTATAACTGCAGAAATGTAACCAAGGAAGAAATGGAAAACAAACAAAACAAACAATCCAATTTGAAAAATAGGCAGAAGAACTAAGTAAACATTTCTCCAAAAAAGACGTACCAATGGCCAATAGATAAAAGGTCCTCAACATCAGTAATCATCAGGAAAATGCAAATCAAAATCACAATGAAATATCACCTCACACCTGTTAGAATGGCAGTCATCAAGAAGACAAGAGAAGAAGTGTTGGTGAGGGTGTGGATGAATGAGAGCCCTTGTACACTATTGGTGGAAATGTAAATTGATGCACCACTATGGAAACATTATGGAGATTCCTCAAAAAATTAAAAATAGAACTGCCCTGTGATCCAACAATCCCACTTCTGGATATCTATTCAAAAGATATATAAGCAAGATATCAAAGAGATATCTGCATTCCCATATTCATTTCAATATTTTCACAATAGCCAAAATATGGAAACCTAGGTCTCCAACAAGGATGAATGGATAAAAAAATGTGACGTGCACACACACACACACACAGACACACACACACACGGAATATTATTCAGCCATGAGAAACAAGGAATCCTGCCATTTGCAACAACACAAATGGATCTGGAGGGCATTATGCCAAGTGAAACAAACCAGACAAAAGAAAGACAAATACTGCATGGTATCAGTTATAAGTGGAATCTTTAAAAAAAAGTCATATTCATAGAAACAGAGTGGAAAAGTGGTTGCCAGGGGCTAGGGGTGCAGAAATTGGGACAGGTTGGTAAAAGGCAAAAAAAAAAAAAATACTATAGCCTTGCTTAATCAAACATCTAATTTTTTAAAAAGTAAATGTATCATTTTACTTTTTCTAAATCATACCAAGTTCATCATATTTATTATATATTCTCTTTGTGACATGGTCAATATATCACCCAACTGACTTTTAAAATCATTTAACAGAGGGTGTCTGGGTGGCTCAGTCGGTTAAGCATCTGACTGTTGCTCTCAGCTTGGGTCTTGATCTCAGGGTTGTGGGCTCAAGCCCCATGTTGGGCTCAGTGCTGGACATGGAAACTACTAAAAAAAAAAAAAGAAAAAAGCACTTAACAGAAAAGAGAGTAAACACAATCCTATACAATTACATTTAAGATACATAGAACAGGTTGGAGGTTGAATTCATTTTATGTAATAGATCATTTAAATCTATTGTACAAATACATTATTTTACTAGTGGTTAGAATAAGGGGTAGAATAGCCTAAAGGATACTTTTGAAGACGACTCAGATTACATTTCACAGTATCAGACAAGAGGACATAGATCTGAGAATTTGTTTCTTGCTCTGGCATTTAAACCGAGCTGTGGCCTTTTAAAATGCTAAAAATGTCTAAGTGTTATGTTGACTCAGTTGCTTTGCTGGACTCTTGCTTAAAGGGAATAGAAGTCTTAATGGGAAGCTACCAAAGTCATAATTCATATCTCGCTTTTATCAGCAGACTGTCAAGGTGGGAAGCATAGGCTTGAAAAATATGTGTGTTGTGTCATCATCATAAAAGAAAGTTTTAGTGGGTGCCTGGGTGGCTCAATTGGTTAAGCGACTGCCTTCGGCTCAGGTCATGATCCTGGAGTCCTGGGATTGAGTCCTGCATTGGGCTCCCTGCTCAGCAGGGAGTCTGCTTCTCTCTCTGACCCTCCCCCGTCTCATGCTCTCTCTCTCTCTCTATCTCATTCTCTCTCTCAAATAAATAAATAAAATCTTTAAAAAAAAAAAAAAAAAGAAAGTTTTAGTTGCTGAACCTGAGGCTTTTCCACCCCACACATTATATCAAGCAGTTAGGGTGGCCTTTTGACCTGTCACAACTAAGAGTAACTTTTCTTAAAGTGATACTGGCCGAAAACTGGTTGAGGAAGTGGTGTACAAGGACCACTCACATGAGCAGTATTTGTGTTTCCTTCTCAACGTCAGTGTGAGATGGGGTCAGCTATAGTGGAAGTTTGCTATGTCAGAAATACCACGGATTGCTAATGAAAAAAGCACGCCATACACTTCAGCCTGAGAAAGTCAGGTAACAAAATTATGACTAGCTTTTAAGCAGAAATCTCAGGAAAGTAGAGAATACACTTCTATACCAATATGTTGCTTTATTTTACTAGGGCAGCTTTCAGCCATGGTTCTTTGAAAACACTTAAGGGACAATATCTCAGGAAGCTCAATTTCTCCTGCAGCTAAGTAGTAGGTCAAACACTAAATGACATTCATTAACTCAAAACGGGTGAAAACACTTTTTGGTGTAGATGACTCTCTTTAAATAAGAGAAAGAGTTTGAAAGAAGGTGATCTGCCTTTGTTTTCATTTCTTTAACTTCCACTCTAATGGAAGAAGAGAAGAATTGGCCATATGAATTCCTGTGGGGCTTTTTGTTAGATATAGTAGAGTCTTGGTACTGAATTTGTTAAATGCAGGAAAAACATACTGTAGGGGTGGGTTAGAAGGACCCTGATTGGAAAAAAAGAAATTCTCATCTTTTGTATAATACTCTAAGCATTCTATAATTATATTTTATAGGATTATCACTCATAACCATACACGAATATAGGATTTATGAAGGCGGGAAGAATGGGGTTCACTGCTCAATTCTCAGGGTTTTGTACAGGGCCAAGTGCATATTGGAGCTCAGATAATATTTGTAAAATGTTTGAAAAATAACCTACGGCATTTTTGATATATTTTACCCATTTTTGTCTTTAAATATTTTTACACTTTCTATTTTATTTCATTTGGCTTAGAACTCGTGAATTGGCCTCACTCCCCAGAAGTATTTTTTTTTACTTTCCTTTCATTGAAGGAGAAACTCAAGGAATCAGTTATTCTAGCTATAAACCCAATAGTATCTTTCCTTGACAAAGCAAAACATTGAGATATCTGTGGAATATTTTCTTGGAAAGACTGAATGGAGGCTTTAGTACAATCTCAAATTCCTTACCAATCTAGATAATCATCATCTCTGTATCTGAGTAACCTACCAGTTTTATGTGTGTATTTAAAGCAGTTGTCTCCTGCATATCTTTGACTCTTTCTTAACTAGATTATAAACATCTAATAGGAATACTGAGTATATATCTTACCTGCAAGATTATATCTTCTTAATTTACTCTTGTTAATCAATAATGTTAATTGTATTTATCCTTGCCCCTTTTATTTCTTTCTTTAAATCAATTAATTTCTGTAGTCGTCATTCCTAGATTCAATAAGAGAAAGATACTTGTCTGTGGCCTTTATTCTCTCAGTTTAAATAAAACAATTTTACTTGATATCCAACCAGGTATCTGATCTTCCAGGCTTTTAAAATGATTTCATTCTTTTGAGAACTAAGTTTACTTTGTAGTTAAAGTCGCATTTCAAATAGTCAAAACAGAATGACTTTATTTCAGTATTATTGCTTTTCATGCTTCAGGTTATAAATCGTTTCTTTATAACATTTGATTATGGAATTTATTTTAAACTTATTAATGGCACTATAGTAGGCCTTAAAGTTAAGTGTGTTGATCTGGATGAAATCATTTGAGATTAGAGTTTGTCTTATTAGAATGCTGGGTAACACCTTCCTTAACATTTTTGACATGGCACTTGTTAAAGGGATATAGACTCAGTAATAATGAAGAAACCTTGCTACTAATTCATAATATTCATTGTAGGTGATGTTGACCGTCAAAACAGAATCAACACTTAATATTTATCATTATTACAGAATACATTTTAAATATATCTAACCTCATTTAAAGAAAAAGGTATAATTTCATTGGATTCTATTCTGAATCTGCTTGTGAAGTTTTGAAAGAAGACAATATATAGTAAAATTTTCTTCCATCTTAACTCCAAGGGCAATGTTAAGTTTTCCTGACACATTTTGTAGACTGAAAAAAAAAAAAAGTTTATCTTTGTCGTTACCCTCTTAGCTATTAAGTGAATACATGCAAAATACTATATTAAATATTAACATGTTTTCAGACTGAAGGTTCTCAGTCAAGAGTTTTGAATTATCTGTAGGACAATGAAAATTGAAACAAATTAAGCAGAAAATTAATTCAAAATTAGTAAATTAATAGGCTCTAATTATTTTTTTAAATTGAACTCTGACTTGAATTATAAACCTAAAAATGGTGGAGGGGAAAAAAAAAGGTTGTATTTAATTAGAAGTCTAAAATGTTTCTGTTTTAAAGAAAAATAGTCTTATATAATTTTTTGTTTGTTTGGTGTGTTTGTGTAGCAGATGATGTCAATATTCCACCTGTATGTTTTCAGATCTCTTTTATCATTTTCATGCTGTGCTTTCACTTCTAACAGCCAGTATCTGCAAGAAGAGCCAGTGATAACTGGGATTTACATCTCCCTGGGAGAAGCCCTAGCAAATGGCTCTTGGTATAGAAGCATAACTACTCCAGCTTCCTTGCCCCAGTCCAGGCTGCTCTGAGGTATGACTGTCTCCAGAATCTTCCATAGAGTTGAGCCTAACTTGTCCTCCATGGGATTTTGTTTGATGTTGAATATTTGTATGGCTTCTTCCTCTTCCCTGTCTCTTTCCTCACTCTCTTACTGTTTATTCCTGGAAACATTTCCTAACAAATAATTTTCACATGAATCCTCATCTTAGAGCCTGCTTCTGAGGAGTCCCTCCTAAGACAGTGTGTCTTTAATGCTATTTATTAATTTTTCTACTCTCTGCCTTCTGGGCACAAGCTAGGGTTGTATTTCCTGGCCTCCTGTGGTTGAGTGATGGGTCAGTTACCAGCTCTGATAGAGGTTATGTGCACTGCTTCTGCTCTGAGCACCAGATGGCCACGATGAAACCTTTAGAGCTCCTTTCTCTCTGTTCTGGTAACCAAGAATTTTCCAGATAAGGGCTGCTCTATCAGCCTGGGACCCGGAGTCAGTGTGACAAAGTGGATCCAAAGCCCCACCTCTGGTTTAATAATCAGAGTGAGAAATAAACTTTTGTTGCATTAAGCCACAGAGAGTTTGGGGATGTTTGCTACACTGCAGTATAATCTAGCATATCCTGACAGATCTAGAGGATGAAAAAAGGGAAGAATCAAGGATGACTAAGACTCCTGACTTGGGCTTTTGGATGAATGGTATTAATACTCTTTGGGGTTGGGCAAAGCAAGGAGGAAGAGCTGGGTTTTATTTACTTATTTTTTTATTGCGGTGTAATTGACATATAACATATTAGTTTCAGGGGTACAACATGATTCAATATTTGTATATGTTGTAAAATGATCACCATTATAAGTCTAGTTAATAGCTGTCACCATACATAGTTACAAATATTTTTTTCCTGTGATGAGAACATTTAAGATCTTCTCCCTTAGCAACTTTAAATATTCAGTACAATGTTACGGACAACAGTCACCATGTTGTACATCACATCCCCATGACTTATTTTTTTTCTTTTTACTTAAACTATATTGGTTATTGTAGTTGGAGAAATTACTCTAGTGATCTGTAATTTGTCTTAATATAAATTATATTTTTAACAAGAATATATGCCTTCTTCATCCTGTTTACAATGGAAGCTAATATAACTGAAATTATTTTTAATTTCTAAAATCTAAATTTAATTTTAAAACAATCTTAAGTTACTTATATGTCTCAAACTTTGTTGTTTCCGCATTCCTATTTGTAATTCAGTTTGTAAAAACCTACTGTCTTTCCCCTACAGAAAAAACCCAAAAGGCATTCTTTATGTTTGTCACAGTGTCCTGTGCTTATATTCTTGATCTTGTATGTCAAAACTCTGAGTGTGACATAATTTATGCCATGGTAATGCACAAGTGACGTCTTGCACAGATCTGTCCAAATGAGATCTGGCTTTACTATACAGCTCTTATGTCTGCATGAGACTTTGAGTATTTTTGCCTATGTTTGTGTAAAAGAGCAGGAGTGGGAAACAGTGAATGAGAGTTGATGCAGATGTTTGTATCCAAGATTTTCATAAGTAGTAAGAAAGAAATGTTGTAAGTCCAGAAAACATATGATGGACCCATTCTAAGCTTAAATGTCTCTTCTGGGGATATGAAAAGTCCTGTAGTTCCATAAGTCAAATGAATGCCAAGCCTCCTGATTATACATTGGAAGTGATCTGGTACCCAAAGGGAGAAAGGAAATCCACACAAATTAGTTTCTTAGAATATTATTGTTCCTTAGAAATCACTTGTGGATGCACAGCTCTAAAAAGCTCCATTGCTTATTTCATTTGCTTTGCTTATCAGAGGCATAGCAAGACATATTCAGAGGAAAGATAAGTCCTGTCTGATACTCAAGCCAAACAGAATGTTTCTATCAGGCAAAGAAGGAAATGCAACTCCCCAAAGTCTTACTATTTTGATTCTCTGAAGAATTGTTGAAACACGGTCAACATAGGTATACAGAATGATTCAAAATAATATTTAAATTTTCTGGGTTCTTGTCTTTCAAACGCCAAGGTGTTATCAGAGGCCTTTAATCTTAGCTCTTCATAGAATTTCTGCAAAAAGAGTTTATTTTCAACTTCACTGTTATTGAAAGTAATTTCATTTCCATTAAGCCCTCAGTGTGTTTGTCAATTTGAGACACCAGTGCAAATTTAATTAAATAATCTAAAATACATGTACTTAAAAGTCACATGAAGAAATTAAGGTCCAGCTGTTCACCTGCAACTGCTTAATTTATGCTGGATTCTATTTAATTGAAAGTCAGTAACCTGGAAAGGAAAAGCTTATTCACTTGAGATTGTATTAGAAACTGTAGAGCATGATCAATTGCATGATTCACAAGTGTGTCTATTTGCTACTTTGTTTCAGTTTAAAGTAACACTTTTTGTTTTCTTCAAATATGTGTAACAAATCTTTGTGCCATTTTAAGGTAATATTAAATTACCAATATTTTAAATTACATTTGAAAACAAATGTAAATTTAAGCTACCGAAAGCTACTATTATTAACACCACACATATTTCAGTTTTCTTTTAGTTGCATTTTATTGTCATGTGTATAAAATATTTTTAAAAACTATGTTCATTTTATCAAGATTTTATTTATTTGAGAGAGAGAACATGCGGGGGGTGGGGGCAGAGGGATAAGCAGACTCCCCACTGAACACAGAGCCTGATGCTAGGCTCCATCCCAGGACCCTGAGATCATGACCTGAGCCTGTCAGACACTTAACTGACAGTCACCCAGGCATCCCAGAAACTATGTTCATTTAATGTCATATTAAAGAGATAACTAAAATTATGCCTTAAGCATGAGGTGCCTTACTTACACCCGCATGTATATTGTTTTTACATAAGCCTTGTGTTTGGTAATCATTCTGTTATAATTTAGTTGACTCTTGTTTTTTATCTCTATCAGCTCTGCATGTACTTGTGCTCAATAGAAGACATAAAAAATCAAAATATTTTCACTTATTGCAATTTTGAAAATCATTTAACTGCAATGGAGATTAATTGGGAAGGAGACTTTTTTTTAATAAAAATTTTATTTATTTATTTGACAGAGAGAGACACAGTGAGAGAGAGAACACAAGCAGGGGGAGTGGGAGAGGGAGAGAGAGAAGCAGGCTTCCCGCTGAGCAGGGAGCCCGATGCGGGGCTTGATCCCAGAACCATGGGATCATGACCTGAGCCGAAGGCAGATGCTTAATGACTGAGCCACCCAGGCGCCCCTGGGAAGGGGATTCTTACAGCATTTAATAGTGAGGACACTGGAGCCTGAATACTAGCCCTATATTTACTGTGTGAATTTGGATAAGTTGCTTAACTTCTCTATGTCTCAATTCCTCTACTGTAAAAATGACATAGCAGTTAGAATATATTATTATTTCCTTTTATTTGAGATGATTTTCTGTAATAATGCAGAAGGAACATGGCAGTCAATACTTAAAGGTTAAAAAAACCTGTAAAGGTCTTTATCATATATATGTAGTAGCGTAGGGAAATGAAAGCTGTAAGGGGAGCCAAGATGGCATTTTTTGTATGGAACATTGAGCAAGAATTTTAACTTTTTAAACATCATTTTCTAATTTTTTTTCCCTCATAGAATAGTTCAGTCAATGGAATAATGCATTTTGGAATTCCTTATAAGTTATAAAATACTATACATGCTATCTCTTAATATAATATGAATAATAGCAGTCACCGAGACCTGGTTGTGTCACATTTCTTTGGTAAGCACTTCTTTTCAGGCTGACAATTTTTACAAAAGTTAACTAATTAATATAAAATTGCAGTATCATAGACTATTGAGATGCTGCCAAAGAAAAACACACATGAATACTGTATAATGAATTAACAGATTAACTTAGCACGTATAATAAGAGTCTTACTTGCTAAAATTATTATAATTCTATTTTGTGCTATGTTTATTAAATAAATACATACCTTTTTACAACTATGGCAGTATAGCTAGTGATACAATCATTGGTACCTCAAGTTTCAATTAATCAGATATTCTAAAGTTTCAAATTATTTGCTTAAGAATTCAATGTAATCCTCCTGAGAATGAAAGCTAGCAAAGGTTCATTTTATTTATCACAGATAATATATTTTTATCATATGTCAATCAATTGTACTATGTAGTTTCATAAGTCACAAAAAAAAAGCAGGAAGCATTCGGGCTAATCTTATTTTTGCCTTTGAAATTAACGGGCAGATTGATGAGTCTAACAACTAGATTTCCCTTTTGGAAGATAGATATAGATATACTGAGGAACACAGTGTAGATAATGCTTTGTGATATTTTTTCTTGATGTTTTCTATGAGTTTCCTGTGGCTGGCAGTTTTCTCAGTTTTCTTTAACATCTTTTCTTCCTCATTTTTTTTTTTTTTTTTTTTTTTTTTTTTTAAAGATTTTATTTATTTATTTGAGACAGAGAGAATGAGATACAGAGAGCATGAAAGGGAGGAGGGTCAGAGGGAGAAGCAGACTCCCTGCCGAGCAGGGAGCCCGATGCGGGACTCGATCCCGGGACTCCAGGATCGTGACCTGAGCCGAAGGCAGTCGCTTAACCAACTGAGCCACCCAGGCGCCCTTTTCTTCCTCATTTTTTAAAGATGTAGACTTATTTTTGAAAAAAAAATCTTATTTATTTTTTGCAATTTTAATATTGCCTGTTCAACTTTTTAAGATTTTGACTTATTTACTAGAATTAGTGAAATAAATGTCCCTAGTGAAGTTAAATTTTTGGTGCACACTTTCATAGGGTAAAACCAATATCCTGATTCTACATTAGTAAGAGCAATGTGGAGATTTTCAGATAAAATAATGGCTTGAATTCTGATGTCTAATTTCACTAATTTTAGAAGAAAAATTTTTCTTAGAAAAGTTAAGGTGGATATTTTATTTATTTCATTTTTTAAAGATTTTATTTATTTATGAGAGAGAGCACAAGCAGGAGGAGCAGTAGGCAGAGGAAGAAGCAGGCTCCCCACTGTGCAGCGAGCCCGATGCGGGACTTGATCCCAGAACTCTGGGATCATGACCTGGGCCGAAGGCAGATGCTTAACTTACTGAGCTACCCAAGCGTCCTAAGGTGGATATTTTAAGGGCATAAAACTCAAAGCATAGAGAGAACTAGGCAACAAGAACAACAAATTTGGTTAAATTAACAACACAGGATGTTGTTGGCAAGGATGCAGAGAAAGGGGAACCCTCTTACACTGTTGATGGGAATGAAAACTGGTTCAGCTACTCTGAAAAACAGTATGGAGTTTCCTCAAAAAGTTAAAAATAGAACGATCCTACTACCCAGCAATTGTACTACTAGGTGTTTACTCAAAGGATAAAAAAATACTGATTTGAAGGGATACATGACCCCGATGTTTATAGCAGCATTATCAACAATAGCCAAATTATGGAAACAGCCCAAATATCCATCGACTGATGAATGGATAAAGAAGAAGTGGTATATATATATATATATATATATATATATATATATATATATATA